>NC_061116.1:34638398-34710520 GCF_002878395.1 Capsicum annuum
CCAGACTGGAAGGGTGTCAATATCGCGCCACTAGAAAGGAAAACAAGTGAGCAACCCTCATATAACAAGTAAATCTAGTGATAATGGTGGGAACCCTCATATAACAGGTTAAGCCACCTCATCTACCCTCATATAACAGGTTGTGATGTCTCAACAAATAATGGCTACACAGTTCTAGAATGCAAGAATGACTGCTAAGAATCACACCCTGAACTGGTAGGTGAGTTCCCATTCTTGGGTTCACTCGGTGCTAACTTCTACTCCTATCTGAAGGACACTGAACTGAATAACTAAGCTAAACTGAATAACTAAACTAAACTAATTAGCTGAACTGATACTGACTAACTGAATTGAAATAGTGGTATTGTTTAGCGGAGCTAAAACTGAGTTTACTGGGTTCTGATGACGGATGGAATACAATGAGTTTTGAGGACTGATTAAGAGTACTGAAGTTACTGAGATTTACTATGATTACTGAGGTTACTGAGCACTGAGATTACTAAGAATACTGAACTACTGAGATTACTGAGTTTTCTTGAGTCACATAACTGACTGATTTTTGTTGATCATGGCTTGACTGAGAGTATCGTGAAAACATGATATGGCTCTAGGCACACATCTATATTTTTCAGGTACAAGTACCCCCAAGACTTGATGAAAGAGAACTAACACACACGACTGACTTGATCATAAGAGTAGAGTCCATAATCCACAATATCATAAATAAGGGATTTCCTACTAAGCATGGTTCTCAACAATCTATTTCATGGAAGGGAATTTCATACAACATGTATATACTTGCATAGCTTTGAATATCATGCTCATTACATATTACAACCACAATCCATAATATTATAACTTGGAGAATTTCATAAAGTACATGAGCAATCTACATCTTGTGCAAGAGTGGGTTTTGCAAGTAAGCATAGCATAATTCCATAAGACTAGTTTATGAGAATCCAACAGTGTTCACAAGCCACATTATCAACATGGATAACATTGAATAATAGAGGCCTATCATGAATTCTTCCCTTAGTCACAATTTAGCTATAATGCATGATTTCTAGTTTCTTGGGTATTTTATCAAACACCTTACATGCACGACTTAGGAATAGGTGTAAATTACACAATTACTCATCATAACTAATCAAACTTACATGTTTTCAACTCATATGATGTCATAGATTCATAATAAAACATAAAGATTCTATCTTGGCATCATTCAATATATAAACATGATCAACAATCCATTCATAACATGAAAACCATAATATATAGTTTTAGAAAAGGGTTCTTGAACTTCATGGACGAAAGGAGTCCATGAATGAACACACGAATACCTTAGCTTGATCTTGAAAGAGATCTAATGTTTTTTGAAGGATCTTGAAGAAATCCTTAGGCTTGCTATTGATTTTTCTTGACTAGGGTTTGACCCCTTTAGGAGAAGTGTTCTTGTTCTTAAGGAGATGATCTTGAGAGAAAACCCTAATCTTGTCGTTGAAAGTGCATGAGAGAGATTTTGAGATGTTTAACTTAAGAAAAATGGGAAAAATTATGCCTCTATAGGGTTATAAGTCGTGGGAAGTGAAGGGAAAAGACCAAAATACCCTTATGAAATATATTTCCAGTTGCTAAAAATAATAGCTGACGACATTTGTGACAATGCATCAAAAGTGTGGTAAGTCATTAAAAATGTCATCACACAGAAGCTGGATTCTGCCTATGGCTGACGACATTTGTGAAATGGCGTCAATAATGTGGTAAGCCATCAAAAATGTCGTCACACAGAAGCTGGATTCTGCCTAAGGCTGACGACATTTGTGATATGGCATTAGAAATGTGGTAAGCTACCATGAATGTCATCACTTAGGAGCTGGTTTATGCCTAAGGTTGACGACCTTCATGATAGGGCATCACAAATGTGGTAAGCTACCACGAATGTCGTCACACTATTTCTAGCATGATATGCTGTAGTAAAATAGGAATAACTCTTTTCTCCGATATCGGATTTAGGCAAAATTAGTATTGTTGGAAAGATAATTCAATTATCTATCTGTTGATAGTTCTTAAACTCAAAAAGTCCAAGTATAATGAGAGATATGCTCATTTAAAGTTGACTATACCAATATCCTTCTCAAGAAATCAATCGATAAGGAATGTTTTGATTCGTCTCATAGCTGGGAGCTATTTGAAGCCTTAATATACATCTAAATTAAACATAAAACTATAAAAGAACCATAATGTACTATGCATGAGCTCGGTACATAGCTCTAATATTGGTTGGATTTTTTGGGGTATTACAATATCTATCTCTTGGAAACATTCGTCCTTGAATGATGATTGTTTGAGAGGGGAGAAAAGATAATATGATGCATATATAGCATGAATAACTGATCACGACTTCATGGATGACATGACAGAAAATTGAGCATATCATATTGTACATGCATATCTGATGCATGGGTAGCTGATTTATGAATGCAGGACTGAGTGTTCTAATAAACTGAGTTTCTCAAACTGAGAATGCATATCTGATGCTTAACTGATAAGTTGAATCCATGTATATCTAATGCATGATTATACGACTGACATGATACATGAATGCATAACAAAAAGTACTGATAAGCTGATCACGCATATCTAATGCGTGAGTATATGACTGAACGGGCTCAGGAACATACGGAAGAATATTCAATGGTAAAGGTACCAAGTTTTAACTGAAAACTAAGCATGAAATTGAATACCAAGTTTGTACTGAATACTTAACATGAAGCTGAATAATCTTAAAGATAACTGTTACCTTAAACGTAAACACTAACATTACTAACACTAACAACCTATTACTAAATAAATTTCAAGCTAACATTACTAAATAGTATGATAACTTCAAAAATTCAATATTTGAATTTATTGATTGAGATTGTAAAGATAAATATCTTTATATATATTTTTTTCTCAATCCAAAATATAAGATCATGATGACACCAATCCCAACTATCATTAGATAATTCAAATCTTATTCAGAATGAATGTTATTATGACTCAAGTCTACACCATAGTCATAACGCAGTGTATAGATCCACAAATAGGCTCAAGCTAACCCATAGCCTGGCATGAATCTATAAAAATACAAAATAAGACTGAGATGCAGAATGTGGAAGATAATATTAATACTTAGTAATAATAATAGTAATCAAAACCAAGACTAAAAGTAAATCTCAAAAATGAAAATGACTGACATAATAAGAAGGTTGAAAAATCTATTGTTTGTCTAAAAGTCTTTACTAAAGATGAGTTGTTGGGACAAGTCCCTAGATAACTCTAAACTATCTAAAAAGTAAAGGAAATGCTGAAATAAAATGCAACCTCTCACTCTCAGATAATAAGGACTCACCACTACCAATTGTTAGAAAGGCACTAATAAGTATAGACTGTGGGATAGATGTTAAGCGTCCAAACTTATATCATGGTACAATACAGCACAAAATATTTATGCAATTAGTACTTTGAAATTAATGAGAATGTGAGTTATGAAACTATGACACATGCTTATAAATACTAAAATGCTATGCTACGATGTGAAAAGTGAATTAAAGGATAATGACCCTATCTAAGATGCGTAAACATTCATGCAAACACTTTCATGAAGCGATAATTTAAAAATTCACGAATTTAAGCAAATACAACTGAACAAAGGGTCAAATACTATGCTAAGTCTATAACGGTGGTAGATTTTCGTAACTGATCACACAGACCATGTGAGTAAACATGGAATCTAATGTGTAAACCAAGATTGGGGGGGGGGGGGGGTAGTCTATACCTTTCTAAAGATAAGAACCATAACTGGCATGAATTTATTTATGAGCTCATTCTAGCTAAGAAAGACACTCTCAACTGGCAAGGACTTATTTAACCTATGATGGCACATAGTTTGATACTTGCGTTATCTGAACTCGAATTGTAACACCCCAATTTTCTGAATCGAAATGCTACATGGTGCTTATAACCCCGAAGGACCACAAGCTAACCCATGAATGATGTTTGTACTTGTATACTACATAATATATTATAAAATGTAGAAACATGAACATGAAAGGCCATAAGATTCGAACTGAATAAACGTCTGATAACAAAACGTCTGAAAAAGCATAACAATACCAAAACAAGTCACAGATACTAAAAATAATTAGATATGAATATCTAATCTGACATCTAGTCTGAAAGCCTCTAACTGAATTGAATAAGGAGTTGAAGGAACATGTCTCCAACTAACTCCATCTAGCAATTGAATAGTAAATGTAGCAATAATCATATCGTTCTCGAATGAGAAGGACTCACTACAAACTCAGAACACTAGAATGCTACTGCTGATCTGGAGCTCACGCCTCTGAACCTATGGTGTAACATAAGAGAAAGCACCATAGCACAAACACATCAGTACATCTGAATGTACTAAGTATACAAGTGAGGTAGGCTAAATGCAAAGGGTTATATACATGAACGATACTGACTAATTATGTATGTGAGAACATGAGTGTACTGATACTAAGATACTGAATAGATGAATGACTATTTTTTATAGTTCGAATTATGAAGAACTGGTCTGATTGACTATGTACAACAGTCCTAAAACTGAGCACAGCTAGTATAAGTTCAGAGAACTGGTAATAATGATAACATTAGTGACTGTATCTAATAATCCTGAATCTGATGGAACTATCTGAGTTTCATATTGTATATGAGTTGATGTGTCTGACAGCCCTAATATACTGAAATTTGAAAAACTATTTGAGTTCTTTACTGAGACTGGGTGACTGTAGCTGACAGTCCTAAAATCTGTAACTAAAACTATGGGAAGTAGTTGTTTAACGGACATGCCCCATAAGTGCCATTATGGCTAAGCTGGGGTCCAATAACTACCCTTATTGGAAGGGTGTCAATATCACGCCACTGGTAAGGACAACATGTGAGCAACCCTCATATAATAAGTAACTCCAATGAGAATGGTGGGAACCCTCATATAACAGGTTAAACCACCTCATCTACCCTCATATAATAGGTGCGATGTCTCAACAAATACTGGCTAAATAGTTCTGGAACGCAAGGATGACAGCTAAGAAACACACCCTGAACTGGTAGGTAAGTTCCCATCCTTGGGTTCCCTCGGTGTTAACTTCTACTCCCATCTGAAGGACACTGAACTGAATAACTAAGCTAAATTGAATAACTAAACTGAACTAATTAGCTGAACTAATACTAACTAACTGAACTGAAATAGTGGTATTGTTTGGCGTAGCTGAAACTGAGTTTACTGGATTCTGATGACGGATGAAATATAATGAGTTCTGAGGACTGATTAAGAGTACTAAAGTTACTGAGATTTACTGTAATTACTGAGGTTACTGAGTACTGAGATAACAGAAAATACTAAACTACTGAGATTACTGAGTTTTCCCGAGCCACATAACTGACTGATTTCTGTAGATCATGGCTTGACTGGGAGTATCGTGAAAACATGACATGGCTATAGGCACACATCTTTATTTTTCGGGTACAAGTACCCCCAGGACTTGATGAAAGAAAACTGACACACATGACTGACTTGATCATAAGAGTAGAGTCCATAATCCACAATATCATAAATAAGGGATTTCGTACTAAGCATGGTTCTCAACAATCTATTTTATGGAAGGGAATTTCATACAACATGTATATACTTGCATAGCTTTCCATATCATGCTCATTACATATTACAACCACAATCCATAATATCATAACTTGGGAAATTCATGAAGTACATGAGCAATCTACATCTTGTACATGAGTGGGTTTTACAAGTAAGCATAGCATAATTCCATAATACTAGTTCATGAGAATCCAACAGTGCATTCATGTAAAGGCCTATCATGAATCCTTCCCTTAGTCACAATTTAGCTATAATGCATGATTTCTAATCTCTTAGGTATTTTATCAAACACCTTACATGCACAACTTAGGCATAGGTGTAAATCATACAATTACTCCTCATAAATAATCAAACTTACATGTTTTCAACTCATATGATGTCATAGATTCATAATAACACATAAAGATTCTATCTTGGAATCATTCAACACATAAACATGATCAACAATCCATTCATAACATGAACACCATAATATATAGTTTTAGAAAAGGGTTCTTGAACTTCATGGACAAAAGGAGTCCATGAATGAACACACGCATACCTTAAAGCTTGATCTTGAAATAGATCTAGTGTTTCTTAAAGGTTCTTGAAGAAATCCTTAGGCTTGCTATTGATTTTTCTTGACTAGGGTTTAATCCCTTTGGGAGAAATGTTCTTGTTCTTTAGGAGATGATCTTGAGAGGAAACCCTAATCTTGTGGTTGAAAGTGTATGAGAGAGCTTTTTGAGATGTTTAACTAAAGAAAAATGGGAAAAATTACTCCTCTTTAGGGTTATAAGTCATGGGAAGTAAAGGTAAAAGACCAAAATACCCTTATGAAATAAATTCCTAGTTACTGAAAATAATAGCTGATAGCATTTGTGATAAGGCGTCAAATGTATGGTAGGCCGTCAAAAATGTCATCACACATAAGTTGGATTCTGCCTAAGGCTGACGACATTTGTGACATAGCGTCAATAATGTGGTAAGCCGTCAAAAATGTCGTCACACAGAAGCTGGATTCTGCCTAAGGCTGACGACATTTGTGACATGGCATTAAAAATGTGGTAAGCTACCATGAATGTCGTCACTTAGGAGCTGGTTTATGCCTAAGGTTGACGACCTTCATGATAGGGCATCACAAATGTGGTAAGCTACCACAAATGTCGTCACACTATTTCTAGCATGACATGCTGGAGTAAAATAGGAATAACTCTTTGCTCCGATATCGGATTTAGGCAAAATTAGTATTGTTGGAAAGATAATTCAATTATCTATCTATTGATAGTTCCTAAGCTCAAAAACTCCAAGTATAATGAGAGATATGCTCATTTAAAGTTGACTATACCAATATCCTTCTCAAGAAATCAATCGATAAGGAATGTTTTGATTCGTCTGATAGATGGGAGCTATTTGAAGCCTTAATATACATCTAACTTAAACATAAAACTATAAAAGAACCATAATGTACTATGCATGAGCTCGGTACATGGCTCTAATATTGGTTTGGATTTTTTGGGGTATTGCACGAATCCTCTCGACCCTAAGAACTATTCCCATAATCATATTCATATACACATAGAAATGTTGAAAGTTGAGTAAAATACATAAACTAGTTTAATTTATTGTAACTAGAGATGACTAAAATCATGGAACTATTTATATACAATTTAGTATCTCTAAAATTCATGGTAAACATGGTATATTGGATACTCACATGAAATTATGCTTCAATAAGATATTTACTGGAATCTAGGTATCGTGTATTCATAACATGCCAATATATTTAAAATCAATATTTAAAATCATTCTCAAATTGATATTCATGGTCATAAGATGTTTAAAAACAAAAAACTGAAAGGAATAGTATAATTGAGATACTTGAGATTCTGCCCTAATTCATGGATTTCATAATAGCTGAATTACAAAAGAAGTATTGATCATGAGGATGAAAGGAAATCCTCATTAAATTCCCAAAAATCTAAAATTAGAATGATTGATGCTGTAAATTTGGACCTTGGAGCTTAAAAGCGAAGAACCCTAGTTTTATGGTTAAAGAGAAAGTAAGTTTAATCTCTTGTTTATTATTTTCCTCTTAAGTGTTTACATGAGTTTAAGGGAAATGAGGGATTAGGATGGGTTAAGCTTAAAGTGTTACCCTTTTAGATAGCCAAAACGACATAGTATAGGAGGTCAAATAATAGGATAGGATAGGTTCATACTTTAAAAGTTGTAACTATTGAACTGTTGCTCATAATGGACAGACCAACCAACAGCCCATTCTACAAACAATCAAATCTTTGGTTCTGCCCATAGTTATGAAAAAAAATCTAAGGGCAAGGGATAACTAGGTGCCATGACCATTGGTTTAAGTGATAAGCCATGGTATGAGTTCTTTGGTTCAGACTTGAGATGTCAACTCTTAGGTATCTCATCATACAGCTTAAACTGACTATTCATTCTTTATAATGATGACCCTTCTCTTGTGATCATCATTGTTGTACCGGACTTGTCCAATTAGAGGACTTTGATCAGATGAGTTAATGGATTATTTGTTCTATCAAATGGACCATTGGTTCCTACTCGTTAGTTCTGGGGTTCAACTGGACTTGATTGAATGAGCCATAGTACAACTCAGCCTATGTTACCATAATTCATCTATTTTACTCATCTAAAGAATTCTTCTGGTTTTTAACTGATTTTATAAACTTAATCTCGGTTCTGATCCTACGAACTTTTGGGGTGTTACAATATCTCCTCATTGGGAACATTCATCTTTGAATGGATAATAACTAAGCTAAAGGTATTAGGGAAGGATTTGCAATCCCACCACTTAGTTCTATAATCAAAATACTGATACATACAAACTTATTTTTCTGACAAAAAGCATGAATAAATAGAATTTTTGAAATATAAATGCATTTTATGACATAAAGTTCACTGAGCAACTGAGGAATCATAAAACTGGTTGTAATACTAAGGAGGAACTAGTACCTCGAGCTAGAACTGAATTCAAAAAAGAAAGATGAGGGTACTTGGTCATCATATTTGTTTCTTCTTTCCAAGTAGATCCCTCAACAAATAGATTATGCCAAAGAACTTTGATTGATGTGACCTATTTGTTCCTCAACTTGCGAACCCAATGGTTAAGAATCTCAACTAGAACTTCTTCATAGGAGAAACAATCTTTTACACCCACACTCTCTAAAGGCACGACTATAGTTAGATTACCAAAGCATTTCTTCAACAAAGACATATGAAAAACTGGATGCAATAATGCTAAATATGTATGTATGTCTAACTCAAGGCCATATTGCCAATGCACCTCAAAATCATAGAAAGACCAATAAATCATGGTCTAAGTTCACTTTCTTGTAAAATCTCATCACCTCTTTCATGGGTGACATTTTCAGGTAAACCCAATTATCAAGTGAAAACTCAAACTCTATTTTCCTCACATCTACATAGAAGTTTTGATGGCTCTGAGTTATCTTCATCCTCTCTCTAATCAGCTAAACCTTTTTCATAGCCTCATGGACTGAATAATCCCCTATCAAGGTAGCTTCTCAAACCACCCAATAGGAGACCTGCACCTCCTACCATAAAATGATTTAAATGGAGCCATTTGAATACTAGAGTGATAGCTCTTATTATAGGCAAACTCAATCAAAGGCAAGTGATCATACCAACTACCCTTGAAATCGATCACACAAGCTTTTATATATCCTTTAAGGTATGAATGGTCCACTGTCTGTAGATAAAAATTTGTACTAAGATGAACCAAAGTACCAAGACCCTTTTGAAAGGAGTTCCAGAACTGTAAAGTAAACTAAGTACCCATATCTGAAATAATAGTCAAAGGAAAACCATACAACCTAACCAACTCTCTAAGGTAGAGTCTACCATAATCCTTGGCTGAATTGGAAGTATTAATTAGTAAGAAATACATTGATTTAGTCATTTGGGGAATAATAACCTAAATATAATTATTTTTTCAACGAGTATGAGGTAACCCATTAATGAAGTCAAGATTCACCACTTTCTAATTCCAAGTAGGTATACTAATATTTTGAGTCATACCACTTGATCTCTAGTACTCAAACTTAACTTGTTGGCAATTTGGATGCATGACCACATATTTTCTAATATCCTTATTTATGTCATTCCACCAATAGACATTCTGGAGGTCACGGTATATTTTGGTGGCGCCTGGGTGAATAGAATATCGAGAACTGTGAGCTTTTGTCAGCATCCACTATATCAAGTGATTAATATCTAGAACACATAATCTACCCTGACAATGGAGAACACCATCTTCCCCTTGGGAAAAATCTCAATTTTTTTACTTTGGATTACTTTCTTAAACTTAAGAAAAATAGGATTGATATCGTGCTTTTCCTTTACCTCTGCCATTAAAGAAGATTTTGAATCGTCATACCACCTTTGGATAAATCAACCAACCCAACTCTCTATCTAGCAAGTTTATGAACATCATGAACCAATTATTTCTTCTCATTCTCTAAATAAGCAACACTACCTATTAAAAGTCTGATGAGATCGTCATGAATACATTCTAACTAAATACATTCTAAAGGCTCTTATCTCATTCTCTAGATAAGCAACACTACCTGTCTAACTAAATACATCCTAAAGGCTCTTATCATCCATGAATACATCCATATGAACACCATAAGGATAGTTCCTCTGTCACGACCCAAATCTATCGTGAGTTGCACCCACGCTACTCATCCAGTGGGAGAACCAACTATTCTAAATGGCAATCCTATAATCCACACTTATAATAAATAAGCAAAACTAATCCATCAATATATCATCCAATCTATAACCAAATCGTAAGTACAACTGAAGGTAGAAAAGTACTTGTGAAAAAATCATCCTAAGGACTCGAAAGTAATTTGTACTAAAACATCTAAGAATGTCAAGAAGGTGATGCACCCAAAAATTGAAATAAAGCATAAGTTTAGAACTAGAGAACTATTCCAATAAGGAAAGATTCGTGGTAGCTTGGATATGCTCATCTGAAAAGCTGGAGTCACTTGTTAGAATAAAAACTGAGTCTCATAGGAGCCACTGAAATTTGTGTTACACTCAGAAAAGTAAATGTAGGTTTAGTATCACCGCACAAGAACAACAGTGTATTGGTAGAGTTATTTGGCCAACCCAACATGAGAATATGAACATATAACTAAGTTATAATACAATAAGTTAATCTATGCTTAACAAATATACACTTAGCATATCAAGCAACAATAAATAATTAGGAATCAGACCAGAAGTCAACATATTATCACCAAGTCAAGTTTAGTCAAGCCAAGCCAAAATAAGTCAGGATAATTTATTAAGTGTAAAAAAATATTTCTCTGATTTACTCATGGAATCCTCAAACTCACCTGGCCCTCATACATACACTCTAAAGGGTATACAACCACCCTCTAGCTATGACCTACAGGGGCTAAATTACCTTTCATGTACTAAAATCCCAAAAACAAGCATCTGCCAACCTTGTTCCACCAAAAGTCTATGAGAACGACCAAATACCGAATATTCTATATTTAGCAAGTAAGGTAGGTCAAAATCATATAACAACCGCAAATCATTTGCAAAGAATACACCAAACAACATGCACTAAAAAGTTATACTACAAAGTATTTAACATACGCATATAGCATAAATTAGATTAAACTACAATAACATCACCTACCTCAAACCAAGCTTGCACAAATCCTCTATACCAAAGCTTTGTCCTTCCATGCAACATTCACTTACTCGTGGTCTAAAATATGAAAATAAATATATAATTAAATAAATGACCTAAGATGTTAGTATTTATAACTCACACCCAACTCCTAAGGTCAAATTAATAATTATGCCCTTCCCGTTCTAGGATTTTTCCACCATAATTCACGTAAAATTATTAATTTCATGAATAAATTAGTGAAATAACGGGATGCAAGGGTAAATAAAATGTTAATACTCAAAACCTATTAAATTATTTCTTATTATTTCCTCCTTGCACAAGTAATTAACTAAATTTCGCTGTGAAACCCTCTCCAAGCCCCTTGAATTAACAATTCTAATTCTTAATAATTAAATATGAGTTAACAAAGATGAATTTCTTATCTTAACGAAGCCAAACGAACAAATTCTGGTTCTCTTTGTCCTTAATTACCCTTTCAAAATGAGTTTTAAAAAAATAAATAATTTTGAGAAATATTTTAATAAATTTGTGGTACTCACCGATATAGCGGCATTGCCTGTAGCAATTATTGAACGCCTTTGACTGTTGTTATAGATAGAGTTCCTCTTCTATGGTGCTTGCTGCTATAGCGGTGTGCTAACTGCTATAACAGAATCAGAGAGAGAGAATGTCTATATTTACCTAAATATCTCACTCTTTACAACACAACTTAAATTTGGGACAATACAAACATTTCTCTTTATGCTTAGAGAAATTTTGGGAGTTCTACTACCCAAACTCAATTTTATAAATTTCTACAGATTTCTTATCCTCTAAGCTAATTATAAATCATGACAAATACCACTACATTTGCCAAAATCATTCTTAGATTTCTCTAGACCGTACCTCACTCCAAAATTAATTGAAACTACCCTAGCATGAAAGTTGTAACTTCCAAACTAGGAAAAATTTGGACATGAGATTTTAAACATAAGAATTACACATAATAATGGAGGGTTCATTACAACAACTACCAATTTTTCAATCGTTAATCCCTTAATGATCAAATGAGAAATATAGGCTAAACAAGTAAGAAGAAGAGTACTTGTGTCCTCAAACAACAGAGGTTACTTATCCCGCATGTCTTTCTCGATCTCCCAAGTGACTTTATCAATTGGATGATTCTTCCATTGCACCTTTACTTAATGAATTTCCTTCATCCTTAATTTTGAACATCCCGATCTAAAATCACTATTGGTTCTTTCTTGTAAGCCAAAACCTTATCTAGAAGCACTAAATCCCACTTAATGATGTAATCTCCATCCCCATGATACCTTTTTAGCATTGAAACATAAAATACCAGATGGATTCCCAAGTGCTAACTGATCTGCAACTGAACCCATTTCCTTAAGAACCTTGAAGGGACCTATATACCAAGGGTTGAGCTTTCCCCTCATATCGAACCTCATGACTCCTTTCAAAGGAGATAACTTATTTGAAACTTGCTCACTAACCTTGAAGTACATGTACCATACCTTACAATTTATGTATTCTTCTTGCCTACTTTAAGCATCTAGCAGCTTTGCTTGAATGAATATTACCTTCTCTTGAGCCTCCTTTACCAAATACATGCCCAAAGGCTTAACATCTTCAACTCAAACCACCTACCTACACTTCCTTCCATAAAGTGCCTCAAATGGTGTCATATCAATATTGGAGTGATAATTATTATTGTACAAAAACTCACACAACATAAGAAAATGGTCCCAATCACCACCAAAACCAATTACACAGGAACTCAACATATCCTCTAGAACCTAAATCATCCTCTCCAACTACCCATAAATTTGAGTGTAAAAAGTTGTTCTAAACGTGATCTTGGTGCCCAAATCCTCATACAACCTTACCCAAAACTTAGAAATGTACTTTGCATCTCTATCAAAAATGATAGAAAGTGGAAACCGATGAAGCCTCATAATCTCCATGATATAAATTTTAGCTAGTTGTTGAGTATTGTTGTCTACCCGAACCAGTAAAAGTCAGCTGACTTCGTTAGCCGATCTACTATAACCCAAATAGAGTCATACCTCCCCAAAGTCTTAGAAAGGCCCACCACAAAGTCCATTATAATATTCTTCCACTTTCAAATGGGTAAAGGTATCTTCTTGAGCAACCCATCAAGCCTTTGGTGCTCATACTTTGCCTACTAACAATTTTGACACTTCGACAAATAATCTACTATGTCCCTCTTCATATAGGGCCACTAATAAAGTTGCCCCAAGTCATGATACATTTTGGTTTTATCTGGATAATTAAATTAATGTGAGCCATGGGCCTCTGAAAGTACATAATAAATCAAATCACCAACTTGAGAATCACATAATTTTTCTTTAATCCACAACAACCATCCTGCGTTAAGAGTGGCATACGCCACCTCTCCATGCACCACTTTATTTAGGAATGCATTCAACTTCTTATCCTCGAATTGCTTGGCCTTAATCTGCTCCATGAATGTTGAATTTGCTTCTACACTACCCAACATACCACCTCTATTTAAGACATCAAACTTCTTGCGAAGAGATACTAGACTTTGAAAATCTCTAGCTAATGGTCGTCTGGATACCCTTAAAAATGGTACCCATACTTACAGTTTTTTGGCACAATGTGTCTACCACTACATTGGTCTTACCTGAATGATTCTGAATAGTCATATTATAATCCTTCAGCAATTCCTTCCACCTTTATTGACTTAGGTTCAAAACCCTTTGAGTAAACACGTGTTACGGGCTAAGATAATCTATGAATACCAAACACTTGACACCATAAAGACACTGTCTCCAAATCTTTAATGCAAACACCACTGTTGCCAACTCTAAGTCATGATTTGGGTAGTTCCTTTTATAAGGCTACAATTGTCTCAAATCATAAATAATGGCATTCCTATCCTGCATTGATGTGTGATCTAGATGCTAGCACATTTAAGGATTTTAACTCGGAATAATTGTAAATTCTTAAGAAACTTTTGTTGTTTTTGATTATTTTCTCTGTGATAGTGCACGTGAAAACCAACGTCAACTGAGTCAAAAAAGAAAGATTTTAAGTAAGCATCCATGAAGAGTACAGTTGATGAATTGTCTGATAGGTCATCAACTTTGTGAATAGCCGTCAGGAAAATTATCAGCCAAAGGCAGTGCATGGGAGTTAGAGTAGAGAAGTGATGATATTTTCTAATAAGCCGTCAAAATCCTAATAAGCTACCAAGAATACCATTAGGCTAAGGCTGTGTGTAGAAGCTATAGTAAAGAGTTGATGACATCATCTGATATGTTGTCAATTTCCTGATAAGCCATCATGCCTTATCGTCAATCGAAGGTAGAAAATATGGAATTCGAAGAGGAGTTGACGACATTTTTTGATAAGTCATCAGACTCCTGATAAGTTATCACACATGTCGTCACAAATGTCGTCAGCTAAAGGAATGAAAATCTAAATTTTTAGTTTCAAATTTCTTTTTAGTTACAGATATAAATAGCAACTTTTAGGATTTCATGGAGGATCTAGAACTTATTCAAAAGGACAAGTCACCTCTTTTTGAGCCTCTTAACTGAGAATTCAATTTTCAACTCTGATTGGGTTTTGGAAACTTTTTCTTAAACTTGGAAGAGAATCAACTTTAGACTTCATTTTTTGTAAGTTTAATTTCTCTAAATGAGGAATACAATTATTGTTATCTCTTTCTTTCTCATGTGGAACTAAAACCCATAACTAGGGTTGTGGGATCTATGATTATTCCTTCATGGATTTAATAGTTGGTTAGGGTTTGAGTGATTATGGGAACATCTTGATAATTCCTTTGTAATGATTGTTTTCTATTGGTTACAAACAATAGATCTAGCCTTATATTTTCTTGTTTGAACTGAGAAATAAACTAAAGGTAGTGAATTATCAATGAGGATTTGGGAAGGTTAATATTCCATCTAATGATTAATGTTGTAACAAGATTAATCAACTTGAGATAAAATTAGTGTGAATTGAAGGTTTTCCTAAGTTCGAGAGAATTAGGGAGAACAACATATAGGTAGGTTGAGAAATACTTAGATAGACTGTCAATATTGATAATTTCGTATTTCTCACAAGTCACGAGAATTTAGTACTATAACTATTATTCAATGAGGGGTTAGTAATCATAGTGATCACAACCCTAGTTTCTCTCTATCATTGATT
The DNA here is from genome assembly GCF_002878395.1 of Capsicum annuum. Taxonomy (NCBI): domain Eukaryota; kingdom Viridiplantae; phylum Streptophyta; class Magnoliopsida; order Solanales; family Solanaceae; genus Capsicum; species Capsicum annuum. The sequence continues at coordinate 34,653,986 of NC_061116.1, forward strand.
TGAACCATTGAAATTTTATCTTTGAGTTCTAAAGCAAGTCGAAACTTTAATCATCGTTTGACTGATAAAACCCCCCAATTAAAGGAAACCATTATCTATCAGTCATTTTAATCACAAATAAACTTGATTGATATCTTATTCCCTGTGGGATTCAACCCCAACCTAGTTGGGTTATATATTTGACAATGACCGCTTACTCTCTCATAAGAAAGGTGTAATTTGGGTGTATCAAATTTTGGTGTTGTTTCTAGGGAATACAATTTCAAATTGAGTATATCTTTGATAATTGACTCGTAGTAAGTTTCCTAGTTTTACTTTTATTTGTTGTTTTTGTTCTCTACAGGGTAGTTAGTGTGTATACCAAGTACATGGATTTCAGGTGAACCATTATTACCAGTGCATCCAAAACCTCAGTTGATTGGTAGAATGGTAGACCCATAAGAAGCAAGAAGTCTAGCCGCGTTGGCTAGGGCTCAGTTAAATCAACAGAATATAGATAACCCAGGTTGGGTACCAAATCCAGATAAAAAGGACCTGGGAGATGATGATTTAATTGACCCAGCCAATAGGAGCCATGCAGCGGGAGTAGTTGCACCTGTAAATTGAAATCATCCATTCAGAGGAAGACTAGACCATCAAGCTATGCAGTTTGCTATTGATAATAATGAAGATGATTTAGATGGAGCAGGAGCTACAGGGGCAATCATTCTACCACCACTATCTCTTAGGGTAAAATTCAACATCACCAGTACTATGATCCTGATACTGAATTTGAAATGACTCTTTGGTGGATTACTTGGTGATGATCCAAATCTATATTTGGTAAATTTCATCAATATTTGTAAGTCGTTTGATAATCCTGGAGTGGGACAAAATGCTATTCATTTGAGATTGTTCCCACTGTCTCTGTCTGGAGAGGCAACTATGTAGTTGAATGAGCTGACTCCTAATTCTAAAACAAACTGGAGGCAATTGAAAGGAGATTTCCTAGAAAGGTTCTTTTCTCCCTCCAGAATGTTACAGTTAAGAGATGAGATCAGAAACTTTAGGTAATTGTCTAATGAATCTTTGCATGAGATTTACGCAAGGTTTAAAAACAAGTTGACTCAATGCCCAAACCATAAGATGACTGATGAACACTTGATGGAAATATTCTACAGAACTTTGAACTCACTTACAAAGATAATAGTGGATAATACTACAGGAGGAGCTTTTATGGAGCTCACCTTTACTGAGGTTGTGGATATGTTAGAAAGAATGACTAAGAAAAGTAGAGCTTGGTATACTAGAGATTCTATGGTAGCAAGCAGTACGGGGTCTAGTGTAATATCAGCAGAGCAGTGTAGGAGAGAAGAGGAGCGTGATCAATATATGGCTTTCATGAAAACCCAGATGGATCTGCTCACAAAACATTTGCTATCAGGAAATATAGAAAAGGTAAAAGTTGTACGGTCCCACGGTAAGGAAGCTGAATCAAACACTGAGGAAAAGGCTAACTACTTGCATAACCAGGGGGATTTCTGGACCGGTGGTCAAGGAAACTAAGGTTGGAACCATCAAGGAGATTGGAAGAATAAAAGTGATAGGAGTGGACTGTATATACCTCCTATAAGCCGTGATAATGTTGTCACCAATTTAGGCAAAATATCAATGGAGGACATGATGGAGAAACTATTAAAGGGAATTGAGGCGACCAATTTTGGGAAGACTAGAATGAAGAGTGACATATCTTCCATGAGTCAACAAGTAAATTCACACTAACTGTTATTAAAGAACTAGAGCAGCAAATGAGCCAATTATTCGTAGCATTCAACCAAACACAGAATGGGACTCTACCAAGTGATACAGTTTAGAATCCAAGGACTAATGGATCATGTATGGATATTACCACTAGGAGTGATAAGATGTTATCTAGTCCAAGATTGGGGGCATCCTCTTATACTAATGCGGTCGAAATGGATTGGAAGATGGTTGATGAATCTTCAGTGGTGCCTGTAGAGTTAGGAAATTTGGAAAAGAAGAGCGTAGAAGTGGAACAACCACCTAAACTGAAGCATGTTAGTGATGTAGAGCAAGGGATAAGAAAGGAGGTAAAAGTTGCCCCAGTTGAAATCCCAAGGCCACCACCCCCATTTCCATAATGATTAAAGAAGAAAGAAGATGAAAGTAAGTTTAACAAATTCATGGCTATGTTGAAGCAATTGATAGTGAACGTGTCTTTAGTTGAAGCACTTAAGTAAATGTCAGGATATACTAAATTTATGAAGGATCTTATGATGAAGAAAAGAGCAGTGAGCTATGAACCAGTGGATAATCTCCATCATTGTAGTGCTATTTATATAATTTCCTTAGTAAAGAAGAAGGCAGAACCAGGAGCGTTCACTATTCCTTATACGATTGGATCTCTAGAATTTTCTAAGGCCTTATGTGATCTGGGAGAGAGCATTAATCTGATGCCGCTAGCTATTTATAAAAAGTTAGGTTTAGGAGATCCCACACCCAGCAACATGAGACTAGTTATGGTGGACAGGTCTGTGAAAATGCCAATCGGTATGCTACATGATGTACTTGTAAAGGTGGCTGATTTTATATTCCCTGCTAACTTGGTGATCCTTGGTTGCGAAGTAAACTTCAAAGTTCCCATAATTTTAGGCAGACCGTTCTTAGCAACTGGGACAGTGTTAGTTAACATGGAGCTGAATAAGTTAAAGTTTAGTCTCAACGGGAAAGAAATTAGTTTTGAAGTACATCAATCCATGAAATAGCAAAAAGAGATGAGTGTCTTCTCGATTGTTGATGTATTCTATGAAGATGGGAAAGATGCACTAGCTAGGGATGAAGCACTTTCAAGGTATCTTGATGAATTTTTAGTATTCAAGATAACCTAGTAGTGTCACGACATTAAATCAGGTACTGCTTGGGAGGCAACCCAAGGCATTTTGTTGTTTGTATTTGTATTATATGATTGATATCAAATCTCTTCACCTATGGTGCCACAGGTATGTTTCTAACTCTCTTGTTTTAGTTTGATACATTGGGGACAATGCATGATTTTAAGTTGAGGGTGAGACTGCTTGTGGGTGTTGATATCCTCTTGGGGATTTTGTTGTCGTACCTTTTTTCCCCAGAGTCTTGTTCCTATTAGAGCCGATATGTTTAGGTGTACTGTGTTTTGTTTTGTGATGTGTTGTGCTTAATTGGGAGAGAATTAAGTATCTGGGGTAGTTGACATTTTTTTTTATTTTTGATTTTTGGGAATAATAAATACCTCTCCAATTGTCTATTTTGTAACTGTGTGATGTACATCTATATGCGACTACTGTGAATCTTTTTATGGCATTAGTATTAGGGACATGATAATCATTGCTAAAAATTGCATGAACCGAATAGGTAGTAACTTGTGATGTACCTTTGTGACATGAGTTTGTGAGATACTATCTAGTTCCCATTATGTGTAAAATCCAAAACTTGCCCGGTTGGTCTTGCCTTGGTTGTAGGAGAATGGTTAGGAAAGGATCATAGGCCATTTTTGATATTAGTCCATTTTAGCCTAAATGACCTTCCATGTTAGAATAATTTCCCTTGATCCTGATTTTGAGCCTGAAGGCGAATATTTTTTTTATTATTATACCTATCACCTTCCCACTTGGATCACAATGAACCTGTTTTGGCCCTGGTCCTCCTTGGGCATTGTGCACTTTGACTTAGGAAAATTGCGTAAGTTAAGGGTGGCTATCATAAGGGTGCATGATGTAAAGTGAGTATGAAGAAGGGTTAAAAAAAAGCAAGGATGGGTGTGGTAGAAAAAGAATAAGAAAAGAAAAATTATGAAAAAGAGAAAATAAAAGACAAAAAGACCGCATCCGACCTGAATTTGCTTCAATAAAGAAAGGGAGAAATAATTTAAAGGGTGATAAGTGAGACCCTAAAAATAGTGTAGTGCCAACGAGGCTTAGTCACTTTAAATATCCTTGCGTATCGTACCAACCCCAAGCCTAAATAAGGAGTACAATGGTTGCTATCTCTTTCTTTCTTATATGGATCTAAAACCCATAACAAGGGTTGTGGGATCTATGATTATTCCTTCATGGATTTAATAGTTGGTTAGGGTTTGAGTAATTGTGGGAACATCTTGATAATTCCTTTGTAATGATTATTTTCTATTAGTTGCAAACAATAGATCTAGCCTTATGTTTGCTTGCTCAAACTGAGAAATCAACTAAAGGTAGTGACAACATAATATCTAAGCCAAAAGTGAGGTATCACAAAACCTTATAAAGTTCATACCTTCAATCGGCAATGAAATAATGGGTGGTGTAGTCAAGAGTGTCTTGAGCTTTTGGAAAATCTCTTCATATTGGTTTGACAAAAAAATGTCACTTCCTTCTGAATCAACCTTGTCAAGTACATTTATGGATGCAAAGTTCTTAACAAATCTGGGGTAATAACTATCAATACCTACAAAACTTCTTACCTCAGCCACTGAACTAGGACGATTCCAATTCTTTACAACCTCAATCTTCTATGAATCCACCACCACCCCTTCTTTAGAAACCACATGCCCCATGAAGGTAACTGAAGATAACTAGAATTTACACTTCAAAAACTTAACAAATATCCATTTCTCCCTTAGAATTTCAAATATATGCAAAGATGCCCTGCATTCTCTTTCTTTCTCTTAGAGTACACAAGAATATCATCAATAAACACAAGAACAAAAGAATCTATGAAAAACATAAATATCTTGTTTATTAAACTCATAAAGGTTACAGGTGCATTAGTCAACCCAAAAGACATCATCAAAAACTCATAATGGTCATATCGAGTTCTAAAATTGTCTTTGGTATGTCCTCTGGTCTAATTTTCAAGTTATGACACAAATCAATTTTTAAAAACACTGAAACACCCTGTAAATGATCAAACAAGTCATCTATGTGAGGCAATAGATAATTTCTTCTGATGGTAACCTTATTTAGCTGCCTATAATCAATGCACATCCCCAAGCTACCATCCTTCTTCTTGATAAAAAAATATCGGAACACCCCAAGGTGAAGCACTTGGATGAATAAAACCTCTATCAAGTAGCTCCTGTTGTTGAGTTTTGAGCTTCTGTAACTCTTCTAGAATCATTTGATAAGGTGGAACAGAAATAGGGTAAGTGACTAGCTCTAAGTCAATGCTGAAATCAATATCCCTATTTAGAGGCATACTCGGTATGTCTGAAGAAAACACATCTTTAAATTTGAAGACTACCAAAATTGACTCTATAAAAGAGGACCTCGTGTCTACATCCTGAAGATGACCTAAAAATGTTGAACATCCCTTTCCTCCTAGCTTTATAGCTCGGACATACAATATTATCTTGACTGATTTTGCTTTATTCACTCCATTCCACTCCATTTCCTTCATCCCAAGGATAACTAGAGTAACTATTTTAGCATTATAGTTTAAAATGGCAAGATATGGAGATAACAAGGTCATATCAAAAATTGCCTCAAAGTCCAATATATCAAGAATAACCATGTCTACCCAAGTATTAAAACCTACAAATAATACAACACAAAAACGATAAACATGGGTTACTATCACAAACGCACCCACAAAAACGATAAACACGGGTTACTATCACAAACGCACCCACCAGAGTAGACATATAAATAGGATAATCAAGTAAATTATAAACCAAATCCCTACCACCACGAACTTGAAGAAAAATAGGAATAAGTAGACCTCGGGTTAAATAAAATAGAATTCATCCAATCACAGACAAAAATAGTACTTGTGATCACTGCATTAGAAGCCTTGGCATCAGTCTTTCCTAGAAATACATAACAATAAGCCTGGTCATCAATCTAAGCTAATTCTTTTACCAGTTGTTCTCCTCCCCTGGTTCCACCACTTCCATCAATCTAAGCCTGCAACTGTGTCTAGGCATTCACCTGCCTCATAGGACACTTTTTCTTAAAGTGAACAGTTTTATCCTAATAGTAACATCCCTGCCTAAGAGAAGGCCTATTGAGATGAGTCAGAAGCCCCTTGGCCCCTAACCACCAGTGCCTGAGAAGAACCCTTAGTTGGAATCACAGTAAAATATTGCAAGGCAGACTGAATAAGATGGGTTAAATAAGCTAATAATCGTGACCTTTAGAGTAATACTCACTAAAATTCTCAACGTTTTGAGATTTCTTGGCTAACATCTTAGCCTGACCCATATGGGTAACCCCCTCTAACTTTTTCACATAGTCAGAAACTTCATTGAACCCTTTTTCTGTTGAATTCATATGCACAGATAATACCTAAAGGTCATAATTCAATCCTTTAATATACAGGAAAATCATCTCCTCCTCAAAAGTCAACAATCATGTAGCATAGCAAGACAATGCATGGAACTTGGCCTCACAGGTTGCAACTGACATATCTCCCTGCTCTAATGCCAAAAATTCATCCTTCTTGCGATTACAGAGTGCCCATGGAACATACTTCTCTAAGAACAAAGTATGGAACTACTCTCAAGTTAATAAAGGCAAAATCAGTGACTGGCATTCAAAATATGCTCTCACTATTACTTAGCATCCTTCTACAGTAGAATAGTTACAAACTAAACTCCACATTGCTTCACAATCTCCTTCTTATGTAACCTCTTATAGCAATCAATAATAAACTCAAAGACATCCTCATACTTAGTACCTTAGAATATTGGAAGTTTTAACTATATTAATTTTGTCAACAATTTATGTTTTATACTAGTCAACATCAAATCCAACACAAGATGAGGAAAATTATCGATCCCTGAAGCTCCATCTATTCTAGAAGCCATGGCAACAGTAGGATGAATAGTTGGAGCCTGATAAACTGTTAACATGGTGTTTCTTTAGTCCTAACCAACTCACTCAAGAAACTAATACTTAATAAAGAACCTCAGCAGACATAGAGGTAGTCTTGCAACCCTAACTTGAGCTTCTACCTCGAGCTCCATACCTCATTCCTCTATTGTTTTCATTTTCTCCAAATCCTAAGGTGGGAAAGGTGATGCTGACCTCTCAAGATTCTATCCAACCATTCCTTCATATCTACCCCTAGAAGGTGTGGCTCGTCCTATTCTTTTTTTACCTCATTCTCTCACTTGTCCTCTTCTCTGCTTGGTTGGCTCCATAGCTGGAGAGGTTGGTGCAGGAACTACTGCTTAGGTTCTGTTAGACCTAGTGTTCACTATCTACAAAAAAAAAAAATGAAGAAGATTAGATACCAATTTGGAATGCTAAATACCAATTGTAATCAAGTTATAGCACAAAAGAAACAAGAATGAAAAATTTCCTAAAGTCCTATAGTTTCTCGAAGAAAAGTACAGACATCTCCGTACCATTTTGCGAGACTCTGCTAGACCCATTTTGGTATGACGAGATTAACAAACCTAGGTATTTGATACCAAATTTGTCACACACCAAACCCATCATGAGTGGAACTTGCACTGCTCATCCAGTAGGAGAACCAACTATTCCAAATAAAAACCCATAATCCATACTTAGAAGAAATAAGTGGAACTAATCCATCAATATATCTTCTAATCTAAAACCAAATCATAAGTACAATTGAAGATAGAAAAGTACTTATGCAAAAACCATCCCTAGGATCCGAAAGTCATCCATACCAAAACATCTAAGAATTTTAAGAAGGGGATGTACCCCAAAACTAAAATAAAAGGTAAGTTCAAAACTAGAGAACAATGCCAATATGGAAAGATTTCATGGTAGCCTAGATATGCCGGTCACCCTGAAATATGGATTTAACCACTGAAATCACAAGTGAGGTCTCGTAGGAGCCGCTGGAATATGCACTACAAACAAAAGTGCATTCGGGTATAGTATCAGTGCGGAAGAATAATGGTGTACTAATAGAGTCATTTGGCCATCCCAATATGAGAATATGACCATATAACTAAGTTGTAGTATAAAAAGTTCATCCATGCTTAAGAAACATACACTTAGAATAATAACCAATATTGAACAATTAAGATCCAAACCAGCAAGTCAACATATTATCATCTAGTCAAGTTTAGTCATGCCAAGCCAAAATAAGTGAGGACAATTTATTAAGTATAAATATATATTTCCTTGATTCACTTATGGAACTATCAAACTCACCTAACCCTGATATATACACGCTAAGGGATATATAACTACCCTCTTGACATGACCTATAGGGGACAATTACTGTCCATGTACTAAAACCTCAAACACAAGTGTCTGCCAACCTTGTTCTATCAAAATCCCATGAGAATATTCAAAATACCAAATATTCTACATTTACCAAGTAAGTTAATTCAAAATCATATAACAATTGCTAATCATTTGCAAAGACCACACCAAGAAATATGCACTAACAAGTCATACTACAAAGTAGTTAACATGCACATGAAGGACAAATTAGATTAAACTACAATACCATCACCTACCTCAAATCAAGCTTGCACAACTCTGCTATGTTGAAGCTTTGCCCTTCGATTCAATTTTCATTTATCATGGTCTAGAATATGCATACAAATATATAATTAAAGAATTGACCTAACATGTCGGGATTTATAACTCACACCCAACTCCATAGGTCAAATCATGATCATGCCCTTTCCATTCTAGGGATTTTCCATCGTAATTCACCTAAAACTACCAATTTCGTGAATAAATTAGTGAATTAATGGGATGCAAGGGTAAATTAAATGTTAATAATCAAATCTCATTAACTTATTCCTTAATTTTTCCCCTTGCACCAGCCATTAACCACAATCCACCCTAAAAAACTCCTTGAACTTTGTGAATTAACAATTCTAAAGTTTCATAATTAAATACGAGTTAACGAAGATAAATTTCTTACGTTAACGAAGCCAAACGAATAAATCTTGGAGTATTTCTCCCTAAATTGCCCTTCCTTTACTCCAAAATGAGTTTTAGAAAAATAAACTATTTTTAAAAAAAATATTTTAATAAATCAATGGTTTTCACCACTGTAGTAATACCAGATTGCTATAGCGGTCATTGACCACCTTTAACCGTCGCTACCTCTATGGCACTTGCCTCTTTAGTTGTGTGCTGACCGGTATAGTAGAGTCGACAGGATAAAATATTCGTATTTGCCAAAAATCTCACCTTTTGCAACACACTTTGAATCTAGGACATTCTAAATAGTGCCATTTATGCTATGACCAATTTTAGAAGTTCTACTTACCCAAATTTAACTTCATAAATTTCTACAGGTTCTTTATTGTCATAGCTGACTATAAATCAAGACAAATGTCACTTCCCTAAACAAAATCACTCCCAGATTTCCCTAGGACAAACCTTACTCCAAAATTAATTGAAACTAGCCTAGTCTGAAATTTCTAACGTCTAAATTGAGAAGAATTTAGAGATAAGATTTTAATGTAGGACTCATATGTACTGACAAAGAGTATCATTACAACCTCTATATTTTTAAGGAAAGAACAATTGTTGCCAACTCAAGAACATAAGTCAAGTAATTCTTATCATGGGATCTGAGTTGTCAAGAGGCATATGCTATAATTTACCATGCTACATTAACACACAATTGAGGACAACTCCTAAAATCAAAGTTGTGCCCATCTGGACTCTCTGATAGAGCCAAAATTGAAGCAGAAGTTGAAAAATCTTCTCGCAAGCATTAGACTACTGAAATCTGACTTTTTCTAAGTCAATCTATAGGAACTTTTTTTACTATTTACCTTCGCGGGCGAAAACTCCTAAACTAGTAAATAAAGGGTGCTTGTGTTGTGGTTTTGAGTTCCTTGGCTTGTGTTCTAATAGTAACCACAGGAAGAAAGCGGGGAGCATGGTCCCTAGTCTCGTTTTTGCCAAGCCTGATTCTCTATGGCATGGACGTCTTTGATTGGATGGATTATAGAAGAAGCAATAGATGAAAATTATTCAACAAACCATCTATAGTAACTAGCTAAACCCTTGTAATTTCTGATAGAGAGATGGGTGTAGTCCAGTTTCTAAATGCTATAAACTTTTGAGGATCAACCAGTGTGAACTCACCAAAAATGATATGATCAAGGAATTCTACTAATTTCAAACAAAATTTACACTTTCTAACATCAGAAATAATTAGAAATATTTGAAAGCCTTTAAGACAATCCTCAAATAATCTGCATGTTCATTCTCACTCTCGAGAATAAATGAGGATGTCATCTATGGACATAATAATGAATATGGGCACGTACTACTTGAACACCATGTTCATCAAGTCCATAAAACCTGTTGGAGAATTTGTTAGTCCAAAAGACATAACAACAAATTTGAAGTAGCCATAGGGAGTTCTGAAAGTTGTCTTTCGAATTTCATATTCTATGACCCTAAGTTGACAATAGCCGGATCTAAGGTCTATCTTGGAGAAACAACTAGCACCCTAAATTGGTCAAACAAGACATTAATCCTAGGAATAAGATACTTATTCTTGATTGTGATCTTGTTTGGTTGGCGGTAATATATGCATATTCGAAGGAAACTTTTTTCTTATGCACAAAAAGTATTGAAGAACCACATGGAGAAATATTAGGTCTAATAAAACCCTTATCAAAGAGGTCTTTTAACTGTTCCTTCAATTTCTTAAGCTTTTTTGGAGCCATTATTTAGTGAGGCATTAAGAAAGGCTGGGTATCTGGAAGAAAATCTATTCCAAAGTCTATCTACTACTTGAGGGTAGTCCGTGCATATCTTCAGGAAATACTTTTGTATATTCATTCACAACTAGAGTTGTTTGAAGAGTTGGGGTTTCATACCTAGAATCTTTCATCCAAACAAGATGGTAAATACAACCCTTGGAGATCATTTTTCTAGCCTTAAATTAAGAGGAAAACTGACTTATAGGCATTAATGTACTACCCTTCCATTCTAATACTGGTTCATTATAGAAATAAAACTTAATGGATCGGTTTTTTCAATTGAATAATGCATAATAGGAATGTAGCCAATCCATGCCAAGGATGATATCAAAAGCAGTTATATCTAACTCTACTAGATCAATTATGGTGATTTTTTGGGAATCTATGAGTAGGCAGTTTTTGTATACTCATTTAGCTATAACTGAGTCAGCAACAAGAATAGACACTGGGAAGGGTACTTAAAGGATTTTTGGACTGACACCAAAGTCTACTACAATATAAGAAGTCACGATGAAAAGTCTAGCTCTGAGATATAACAAGGCATATATATCAATATGAAAGACTCATAACGTACCATTGACTACATTAGGGGAATCCTCTTGATCTTTTCAAGTCTGCAAGGCATAGAATCTATTTTGACACTATCTATCACTTACACTAAAAGAGGCACCCTACTAAGTGGGGCAACCTACTAGAGCTGCTAAAGAGGTACCCTAAGTATGACTGATGATACCACCTCTCTTAGCTTATGGATATCTCAAAATTAGTGTCCTATATTTCCATAACAAAAGCACCCATCCTTACCTATCAAATAGTCTCTAAGGTGGTTTTTCCCCCACTTATTACAGGATGAGAAAGTATGATAATTGGAAGCACGATAATGAGACTTAGTTCATAGTGCTCTACCTTTCTGATCCAATCTTGGTCTGAAAGATGGAACACTAACAAAGGATAGGTTTGGAGCTAAAGATATTTGGTGAAAGTGAGAGCGATTTTCACTACCCTTCTTCTACTGAGAATAGTCAAAGTTTCCTATTCCATCTCTCTTGGTCTCCTTTTCTTTCTCTTTAATTTTTTCTTTCTCAAAATGTTGAGCATGAGTTATAAGCCTGAATAGACCTATTTTCTTGACTAGCATAGTAGTCCTACACTCCTTGACCACTAACTCAAAGACACTCGAAATAAATTTACTCATATAGACCCTTAAGTTAGCCACCATCGTTGGAGCATACTTAGAGAGTTAACTTTAGAGAATACTCTTTCACAGACATATTACCCTATTTTATATTTATGAACTCCTCAACCTAGCTTACCTCAACACAATAGGAAAGAATCTATCTAGAAAAGCAGTCATCAACTTATTCTAATCCAGTAGGCCTACATCTACACCTCTATCATCCTTCCACTTCTTTTACCTAGTCTAAGTGTAACATCCCAGGTGTTTGCGGGTTTATTTCATCCAGTGACATGGAGTTTGAGCTTAAATTTTAGCGTTTTACTATAACAATTTACGTGATTAGAGAACATGTGATTTAAATTTGACAATAAGAACAATTTATTTGTCGTCTTCCAAAAATGCCTTATATTTTAATGCAAAAAAATTCCTTAGTTACGATATAATTGGGATTGTATTTATTTTATAAGTGTTACACAATTTATTGATATTTTAAAGGAGATAGAAAGTTCAATTATGTTAACATATTATTAATATGATAGGTATACGTTATCCGATATAATTTTCTATTAATTGTGGTACTTTTATAAAGTTGTATTTATTTTATTATGGGCCCATGCAATACTGAATATTTACATAATGAGACAAAAATAATTTGAGTATGTCACTTCTACCCCACGTGGAAAATGGAGGGAGTATATTACATGGTATAGCCCCAATAGTGGGTGGATTTATATTTTTGACCTCAATAAGAAAAGTCTTTAAAGACTAGCCTTCCTTCCTGTTTAAGTTTAGTACAAGTACAATTTTACCCCTCTCAACCTCAAATATTTTTAAATTTTCCTCATTTGTCTCTGAAATTCTATTTTTATTTTTATTAGTTCACTTTTTTATTTTTTCTTTAATTTTATTTTCATGTTTTTAATTCTATCTCTACCTTTATTTTTTCTCCTTTTCTTTTTTTCTCAAACATTATCTATTTCTTCATTTCTTTTTCTTTTTTTAATTCATTTGTCTCAACCTTTATTTTTCTTTTATTTTTCATTTTTATAATTTTTCTTTTTTTAATCAATTTTCTCAAACTTTATTTTTATTTTTTCCTCTCATTTTTGTTTTTATCCATTTTTTAATTCTTCATTTTTTTCTTAATCTTTTTTTTTCCTTGTCCTTTTTTTTTTCTCAATCTCTTTTTTCTATTTCTCTATTTTGTTTGATCTCTTTTTTTTTCTCAATTTTTATTATATTTTGCTAATAAATAAAAAATTAGATAATCCGCAAAGAAATCTTCTTTTTTTGAAATCAAAGAAAATTTAAGGGCATGAATTGTTGTTAGGAAGTTCTTTGGGATAAGTTTTGCCTCTAAGGCAAAATTATGGAACTCCTCATAAATCAAGGCACAATGTGGTAGTGTCAAGTCTTACTTATGGAGCATTACTTGTTGTTTGAAAATCTTTGAGTTAAGTTTTGCTTCTAAGGCAAGAGTTATAGAACATCTCATAAACAAAAATATAATGTGGTATTGTCAACACTTGTCCATTGGGAGTAACTTGTTCTTGTGGGAGGTTCTTGGGCTATGTTTTATCTTAAAGGTAAGACTATTAAAGTATCACATAAATCAAGACACAATATGATAGTGTCAACTCTTGTCCATGGGGCGTAACTTATCAGCTAAGTCTTGCCTCTAAGGCAGGAGTTATAGAATATCTCATAAATAAAGACACGATGTGGTAGTTTCAACTCTTGCCCATGGGGCGTAACTTGTTGTTTGAAAGTCCTTGGACTAATTCGAGCCTCTAAGACAAGAGTTATAGAACATCTCACAAATCAAGACATAATATGGTACTGTCAACTCTTACCCATGGGGCATAACTTGTTGTTTAAAAGTCCTTGATTTATAAAATATCTCATAAATCAAGATACAATGTGGTAGTGTCATATCTTATCCATGGAGCATAACTTATTGTTTAAAAGTCCTTCAACTAAGTCTTGCCTCTAAAGCAAGAGTTATAGAATATCTCATAAATAAAAACATAATGTGGTAGTGTCAATTCTCACCCATGGGGCATAACTTTTTATTTGAAAGTCTTTGGGTTAAGTCTTGTCTCTAAGGCAAGAGTTATAGAATATCTCATAAATCAAAATACAATATGATAATGTCAACTCTTGCCCATGGGGCACAATTTGTTACTTGAAAGCCCTTGGTCTAAGTTTTGCCTCTAAGGGAAAAGTTATAAAATACCTCATAAATCAATACACAATGTGGTGGTGTCAACTCTTTCTCATGGGGCATAACTTGTTGTTTGATGGTCCTTAGGCAACTTGATTGGAAGAAATCAAAGAAAAGAATAAAAATAATAAAAATTGCGAAAAAAGAAGTAAATGAAAAGATATTAAAAAGAAAGTCAAACAAAATGTAGAAGTTAAGAGAGAACGAAAAAATAAAGGTTGGTAAAAATAAAATAAAATAAAATAAAAATAAAGGCCGAGAAAATTTAAAAAGAAAAAAAAATAAAAATTAAATAAAAATAAAAAAAGTTTTTTAACAAAAGTAGACGTTGAGAGGAGTAAAGGAAAAAAATTCAGGGTTGAGAAAAGTTAAAAAGAACAAAAAAAAAAAATCAAAGTAAAAGAAAAAAGAAAAAAAAAAGAAGTTGAGATGAAATAGGAAAAAGGGAAAGAAGGAAGGATTTTGAAAAATCAAAAATAAAAATCAAAGTAAAATTAAAAAGAGAAAGAAAAATAAAAGTTGATAGATGAATATGTATGAAATTGTTATCCATTATGAGAATATTTATGTGATTTACCTCATTGGTCAGGGGCAAATTTGTCTAAAAACATATCACTTAATAGCTGAAGGCTATTTTTATAAAGCTTTTTTATTTGAGGTCAAAACTTGAAAGTCACCTTATTTTGAAGTTATTTCTCTAGTTTCTCCGAAGTTTCCAACAAACATTATTTAAGTGGTGGTATCAAATTTACTTGACATTTGAAAAGTTAATTATTTCTTTATTATGGCATTATCCATTATGTTGGCATAAAGAACCTTTATTTTTTTTTATATATAAATAGAGAAAACCACCGGATTCTTTTTCCTTCTTGGTACGAACATAGCTACAGGAGTTATGTTGTAATTTGCTTTGGCTATATGCCTTTATTATATTGATATTCCCTCTTTCGTATTCTTTTTAACCATGGGAGAATGAGATTATTAATGGTTGAATAAGTTATTTTCGCGATTTAGCACTTGAGGTGGCGTCTATTACTATAATTTTGCTCTACAATTCTAAAAGTTTCTCTAGTGGGAAGGCTTACACATTTCTAACTGTATTAGAGTAACAAATCATAAGTTTTGTTAAAAGAGAATAGATAGAATTCATGGTAGCTTTGGAAGACAATCATTGAGATATGTTAAGGTTATCCCTTCTCTTTTTGGCATGATTTTATAAGAATTGTGACTTTCGAGTCTATTGAACTATCGGGGAATCGATTGTTAGATATCTAAAGTGGAAATAGGAAATCGAAACAACTTTTAGTAAATTCAACTCTTTGTTACTAATTTCCTTATTTGCTTCCACTCCCCCATTTGATTAGTTTCTTTTCATGTGTCACATGTTAACTAATTGCACATAGTTAACTGGAGAATCTCAATTATAGTTTTATATTTTCAAGTTATTTGACATCGAAATTATTGATCAATCAATACGCACATCTTTAAATGTAATTGCTCCAAAAATAGGAGCATAAATACAGTAACTATCTATTTGTAAGCAACTAGACTTGGGATAAAGGATCAACTAGACATGAATTGTAGTTATGGCCACCGTCTTATGTGATTGTGAAAATTATCCGGATTAGCCATTATTGGACTTTTATTACCACTTAAAGCCTAATTTTTAATTAATTACAATCCATAGCCCCCTTTTGCCTATTAATTATTTCTAATTACAATTCATAACCTTTTTCATGTATTTTCTCTCTTTTTCTATTTTCTATTATTCTCTTCTTCTTCTTTTCCTTTTTCAGATTTTTTTCTTCAGTTTTTCTTTTCTTTTTGTTACTTTCTCTTTATTTTTTATTTTTTTATTCATTTTTTTTCTTTTTCTTTTTTCCCTTTTCATTGTTCTCCTTTTTTTTCTTCTTTTTTTGTTTTTCTCCTTCTTTTTCTCTCATTTTTCTCCTTCTTTTTTTCTTTTCAATTTCTCTCCTTCTTTTTATTTGTGCGAACTAGCAAATACAAATACAAGTGTGAATTATAAAATACAAATATAAATTCGAACTATAACATACAAATACAAATGTGAACTATAAAATACAAATTCAAACGCGAACTATAACATATAAATACAAGTGTGAACTCTATAAAATACAAATATAAATGCGAACTATAACATATAAATACAAGTGTGAACTATCATTTGTATTTTTTAATTATTGAAAAGGAACGGTTGATTTTCTTTCTACGAATACTTGTTTTTATTTATTGATACTAGTTGTATTTATTTATACAAATAAATATAACTCAAATTTTATACAAACACAATATATACAAATACATATTGTATTTATATTTGTAAAATCATTTTTTTATTTGTTCGTTATTGTATTTGTATCAAGTGATATTTATTTATTTACAAATATGACTGATAATTTTGATATACAAATACAAAATGGTACATTTGTATCAAATAATACATTACATATTTATATATTTTAGAATCACGAAAATACAATTAATGCACTTACTTATTTGTATACAAATACAAATGATAAATTGTACATAGTCACGACTAAATACAATATTCAATCAACTTACAAATACAAATACAAAATAATTTCTTAAAATAAAAAGGTAATGAAGAAATTAGAATACAAATACAAGTATAATCCAAATATAATCTAAATAAACAAAGACAATAAAACCATAATATAAATATAATCCAATATAATATGCAATCAATTATAAAATATAAATGCAAAATAGTTCTTTAAAATACAAGTGTGAGTTATATAAAATATAAATGACGGCGCAAACTAACAAATACAAATACAAATGCTAACTATAAAATATAAATACAAATGTGAACTTTAAAATACAAATGCAAATACTGTTGTATCAATAAATACAAAAATATAAATGGTGGTGTGCCTCAAAATACGATAAATAATTGTGGTATTTACGTTATCATCCATAACTTATGATCGACTAGTCATACTTTTTGAAATTACAAAAAATATAAAATAGAACAAAAAAATAATAAAGAAAATAAGTACAAAAAAGAAAATAAAAAAATCAAAGAAGAAAGAGAAATAGAAGTTAGAGATTAAAGAGAGAGAAAAATAAAAAGAAAGAAACGAAAAAAAATAAAAGTAGGAAAAATAGAAAAAAGAAGAAGAAAAAAAGGGAAAAACATTAAAAAAATATTAAAATATAAATAAAAAAAAGATAGTGGTAGTGTTAGGGAATAAAATATTCAGTTCAACGAGATAACATTGATTGAGATTTTTTTCTTTTTAAAAATATTGAATTTCATTTTTGGCACGACTAAATAGGGATTGTATTCATGTTTTATATGAATACATACTATCTGCAAAATTTAATACAGCGGGCATAAATCGAATACAGCGGGCATAAATCGAATACAGTGGCTATAAATGGTAATTATGTAAAATGTGGCTATGGAAGGTGGGTTTTATAGCAAAATGCTACTATTTTTGAAAGATCCCCAATAAAAAATGGGTGGTTACAAGCAGATAACTTTTGGAGATGCCTTTTTGCATACATAAATATATTAATTGTGGTGTTGTTATTTTCAAATTCATGTTTTACATGCTTTTAGATATTATGGTGATCTTATCGATTTGTGTGCTTTTAGACATCATAGTGGTCTTGTTGACCTGCAAAGCAACTTAGTTATTTCTATTATGAACTGTAGGATGGGTTGAAATTGTTATTATGACACGATGTTTATGTTGTTTGCCCATATTTATACGCATAGTTCATATGCATTACATTTCATGCCCTAGGGGCTAGGATCAGGGTGTATGCCTACACCACGTGCATTTCATTTAATTTCTTATGAGGCTAAGTATTGGGACTTATGCCTTCACTACATGTATTGCATTGTGTTTTACATGATTTTGTAATTTGAGTTTGAGTTTTCATCGTTAGTTATGTGTGGGACTATGAAGGTTTAGTAAGTTGCTATTATTATGGTGATATAAGATTCAGACATATATAGAATTGGTGGTCGGTTAGTGACTAGCGACTGTAGGTTGTATCATAAATGGTACCGGTTGTACAAGTTAAAGCAGGGACAAGTAAGGTTATTGAAACTAGGGTTTGTTTGTATTTTGATTATTTTGCACCTCGTTCCTTTTGTTCTAATTATGTGAGTGTGGTTAGTTGGTACCTATCGAGCTTATAGGTGGTCGGATAGATTGTGGGTTGATTGGCTATTAACACTAGCTTTACCACTTATATCAACGCAGACTAATGCCTTAAAAGGGAGGATGAATTATTGTAGTTGTATTGGTCATAAAACATGAAGAAGTATGTAAAGACTTTTCTTTATTTCCATGATAGGATTCATGATTTCAAGATTTTGAATCTAGTGTACTATTGAGGGATATCTCATAGAGTTTTCTGATTATGTCGTTCACACTCATTTGAAATAATTATCCCTTGTCGAGGGCTCATTTTAAAATGAATTTTGTGCCAAGTAGAAAGTAAAGAAATGGAGAATATCTAGTCATAAGAATAGTTCATACGCGATAAAATACTAACCGAGGAATTATTGGGGGTTTAGATATATCATAAGGTGTATGTAAGTAATGTAAAAAAATTTTGAAATGTATAGGATTTAGTAAACATAGCATATCTCATTGTGTAAATATCCATTTTAAGTACAGAAATATATTTTGGAAAGCTAAAACATATCTCTACAACTTTTATCTTTATGACAAAAACTGATTTTGTTGTTAAGAACCCGAAATAAGGGACGCAAATAGAACAAATTCTACCCAACTTTCCAATGTAGAAATCCCCCTATGTGTTGTTGTCAGTAGTTTAATGATAGGATTTTTTGCAACTCCAAAACATGTACCTTCAACTTTCATAAAGGCTATAAAGATTGGTTTTTTCATTTACTTATTCTAAATTAAGTTACAACACTCCGTAGTAGAGCGGCCCAGATTTACTATTTTAAGGGTTTAGTGAAATTAGTATAAACTAAGCTTCATTTTGAAACTAATTTTAATATGAATCAACATGATGGAGTTATTGGAAATTCAAGAGGTATTTAATTGTGTGTCAAGGTTTTATATACTCGTTTGTAATCTGAGGGATGTGAAATAATTGTTTGAGTTATGATTCGAACTCTTCAAACTATGATTGGGTTACTTATGCGTTAAAAGAATAGGATTCGTGTATAAACTTGAACTTGTACTCTCGTTACCTACTGGTATATTTTAAATGTCTATTGTATCATAAGCTCCAATTGTTTATTTGATTGTATACTTCATTTGGTTTAGACAATCAAATATTCCTTTAATTCAATACCACTTATGTCGTGTTAGGATAATATAACCTTATGAAGTCTTTACTGGTTTAATCATGAGATTTTATTTTCTTACTTGGAATGTGCAATTGTTCCTAATTGGAGTCTGTCCACATGCCTCAATAGTTTCTATGCTCATGTACCCTTTATTTGTTATCATATAGTAAGCATTTATCATATAGTCCACACCTCTATATTTGAGGAGTTGCATGTCTCCATTGAAAATGCACACATTTGAAATATTTAGATGTGTTTTAAATGAACTATGTGCTGAATAGAACTACTTTCTCCCTTTTATACACCTTAATTAACCATTTATACATGATCTAAAGTCTTTCCTTCTCACATTCATGGATCGATTGTGTATATTCATTGTGCTTAATAAAGTTCACTGAGTCCTACAAGTTCCCAAGTATCACATTGAAGTCTCTTTTTACTTCCTATATCATTGATATATCTATGAGTGACAACTCAGGAATTTTGATACCTAGCATGGACCAATCCCAGTTGATATATCTATAAGTGGCAACTCAGGGGTTATGATACCTAGCATGGTTGATCTTGATTGATGTATTTATGAGGGTCATCCTCTTCTATCACTAATTAGTTGGTCATTATATGACATGCAGAAAAGTTTATAAACCAAAAGGTAAAGAATATAATGTACATGATTCCATAATTATAAGAAAAGGTGGTCTTCTATCCTTATCCATATAGTTATACATTAATACCAGATTTTATTTGAGCTCTTATTTTACATATGTTCACTTTATGTCTTATATACTCAATACATTTTTTCGTACTAATATCCCTATTGCTTGGGGACACTACATTCATGCCTGCAGGTTATTAGGTGAAAAGTTATCCTTGTTGCGTATAATCGAGTTCAGTTGATGATTGGTATGCTTCGCTCTTTCCAGAGTTATTGAGTATAGAGTTCACTTTAGTTGGTATAATTAATGAATAGTATGGAGCCTGTCCTGACTAGTGATTAGTGATTTCTCATCCTAGAGGCTTGTAGACTTTTAGTTGTGGGTTAGGTAGTCAGTTATAGTCCAATTGTCCTTGTATTGTACTTTTGTTGCATTTGCGTTTATCTCTATTATGTTTTTATTTAAATTTAATTTGGCCTTGATGTTCCACTAATGTTATTTGGTTGGGTTTTAATTGATTGGTTCAGTTAAGTGTGACACCAGGTGCCAGGTGCACCTCCACAATTTTAGGGTATGGCACTAAGCCACTCCCTTCAACTAATAAGTGGCTAGACCTACACTAAACCAAAGTGATGTCCATAATCTGAGTGATCTTCTAAACCTCATCAATGAAATCATGTGGATCCCCGCCCATCTTAGAACTATGGAACTCTAGAGTATCCATCCGAATGAAGTCTCGGACTCTTCTTGCTATTGCATTCCCATTAGAGTTAACTAGTGTTATAACCTGCCGATTGAGTTGAGTGGTCATCGCCTGAGCAAGCACCGGAAAGACAGCCCAGAATTCGACATAAGAGAATTGCTCATTCAGGGATCTGTTGGAGCTAGTGTAGCTTGTTGGTTTTTGTTGTCATTTCTCCTTCCATCAGCTCTTCTGGGAAGTATTTTTGTAGATGCCAGAGCATGGGTTAGGAGGATATTTGATAGAGTTCACACTCTATCTCATAATTGAACAGGAAAGAAGTGAGACTTTTCTAAAATATTTCATAGCCTCTTCCTCATAAGTGTGGCATATTTCATACCCATGAATAAGATGCTACTTAACATGACTTTTAACTACTTCAGGACACATTAAACTTGATGTTCTAATTTCAAGTTTATCATGGCTCGAGACTACATTCTAGTCGTAATATAGTGCCTAGTTCCACAAATGGCCCCAAGCTAACCCATGGTCTGGCATGACTCTATAAAATACTGATATGACTGAGATGTTGAATGTGGAAGCTAATAGTGATACTTAAAAATGATAATAATAACCAAAACCAAGACTAAAACTGAATCATATAACTGAAAAAGTCTAACATAATCAGAAGGCTGAAAAATCTATTGTCTATCTAAAGGCCTTTACTAAAGATGAGTTGCTGGGACACGTCCCCATCCAACCCTAAATTTTCTACAAATTAAAGGAAATACTGAAATAAAATTTCAACTCTCGTCCAAGTATGATAAGGACTCGCCACTATCAACTATTAGAAAAGCACTAGAACGTATCGACTTCGAAATGAATGTTGAGCGTCTAAACCTATATCATGATACAAGATAATGTAAGAAAAAGTATATAGTTAATACTTTGGATGTACTGATCATGTGAGTTGTGCAGCTATTAAACATGCTAATAAATATTGAAATGTCATACCAAGATGTGAAAACTGAACTAAAGAATAATGACCCTATCTAAGATGTATAAAAATACATGTAACACTGATATAAAGTAATAATCTAATAAGTCATGAGTTTAAGCAATTAAAACTAAATAAAGGGTCATATATTGTAATGAGTCTATAATTACGGGAGGTTTACATAAACTACATAAAACCATATGAGATAACATCCAAACTGTAATCCAAGTTGGGAAGGTGTTCAATATTTTTCCAAGGGTAAGAACCATGACTGGAATGAATTCACTAATGATCCCATTTGGGCTAAGGAAGGCACTCTCAACTCCAAGAACCCCTTTTACCTATGTTGGCATGTAGTTTGAGACGAGAGTTATTTGAAATTGTGTCTTTTTGGTGCTAAGTACTCTCCCATAATAAAATTCATATGATCATAAATATATTGAAAGCCGAGTAAAATATATAAACTTGTAATTTATTGTAACTGGAGATGACTAAAATCATGGAACTAGTTATACCCAATTTACTATCTCTGAAAATCATGGTAAACATGGTGTACTGAATACTCATATGAAATTATGCTTCTTAGATGTTTACTGCTAATATATTTCAAGAATCTAGGTATCAACCAATATAAATATAAATATATATATATATATATATATATATATATATTCATGGTCATAAGATGTTTAGAAACACATATATTGAAAGAAATTATAAAATTGAGATACCTAAGATTTTCTCCTAGTTCATGGATTTCATAAAAACTAAACTCTGAAAGAAATTTTAGGCATAAGGGTGGACGAAGACCCTCATTGAATACCCACATACTTGGAATTTGAATGATTGATGTTAAGAATTTTGACTTTGGAGCTTAAAAGTGAAGAATCCTAGTTTCATGTTAGAAGGGAAAGTTTAATCCCTTGTTTGTGATTTTCCTCTAAGTGTTTACATAAGTTTGAGAGGAATAGGGAATTCGGAGTGGGTTAATCCTAAGTATTCCGCTTTTGGATATCCAAATGAGATAGTATAAGAGGTTAAATAATAGGAAAAGGTTGATATTTCCCTTAAAAGTCATAATTATTGAACTGTTTTCTACAATGGATGGACCAACTAACAGCCTATTCTACGAATAAATAGATTATTGGCTCTGCCCGTGGTTATGACTAGAGCTCTGAGGGAAAGGGATAATTGGGTACCATAACTTATTGGTTCAAGTGACGACCCGTGATATGAGTTCGTTGGTTTGGACCTGAGATGTCAACTCTCAGGTTTCTCATTAGACGACTTAAACAAATGAGTTATTCCTCATGACCATAAACCATCTCTTGTTGTCGTTGTTACTGGACTAAACTTGTCCAACTGCGGGAATTTGATCAAGTGAATATAGAGACGGTCTATTATATCAACCAACAGACCGTTGGTTCCCACTCGTTGGTTTTGGGATTCAATTGGACTTAATTGGACAAGCCATAGGATGGTTCATCCTATGTTACCACGAGATGTCTATTCGACTCATCTGAGGAATTCTTCTTATTTTCAACTGATTTTCTGCATTAATTCTACGGTATGATCCTATAGACTTTTGGAGTGTTACAAATATATGTTGGGTTCATAGTATATGAAAGAAGTGTGAATGGAAAAATGGAGAAAAAAATGGTGGAGGGGAAGGAAACACTAAAATGGAAAGTGTACTCCCAAATTAGAAAGTTTACTCTTTCTCCCACATTGGTGGAAGAAGAGAACTTGAAAGTGTTTATAATCAAGAACACTTACTCCACATGGAAAGTGAGGCACGAAATAATAGATGCCTCGCCCTTCGTCATCGTCGTCGGCGCTCGTTGGGCTCGGCTTCGGATTTAGATTTGGATTTGTCAAATGATCGATAGATGAGATCTACCTTTTTGGACAAACTTTATTTGAATTCTGAAGAATGCCAAGGAAAAATGCAGTAAAATTTTTCTGCAGTATTTCGGACCTCCATTTATATATACATGCAGTAACAGTTGTACTATTTCAAGTAAACTGATGCATTATTTTTGAACTGGTGCTTCAGAAATAATACATTGTTCTGGACTAAGGCTACAGAAGGTTGCAGTGGTTCAAAATGATGCTTCAGAACGATGTAATCCTTTAATGAAGTGACCCACTGATTCATGAACTTAGATGACTTTTCAGAAAAAGATACAATCTTTGATGAACAGACATGAACTTACAGCAAAGGTGTAACCTTTGGAGTGAACCATTGCCTTTTTTCAGAAGAGATATGTTATAGCTATATAAACCTATTTTCATCCATAGGTTTTAGTAAGAAATTTCAGAATAAAAAATACTCTTCTTGTCTTCAAAAATTTTATGTGATCATTCAAACTGTTGATTGTGTTCGACGAGTCCAAATATTTGAGGTGCCGCTATATTTAGATTGAAGGCCATTTATCTTGGGATAAAAAATTTCATAACCTCGGGTACAGTGAGGGAAATTGTTTCCTTAAGAAAACTCCGTGAATTCGGATGACTTGGCCTTATTCATTTCTGTTTCATCTATTTTCTGGAAAAAATAAAATACACCTCTTGGAAAGGTCATTTTGATCTTGAGTTGAGGGTATTTGATATACTTTATTGTGTTCTTGTTTATACTTGAACTCTAGTTGAAGTTTTTGTTCTGCATATACAGATTCTACATACCCGTAGAAAGAAATAAAAATCTTAAGAAAACAACTTTCAGAATCTATATAGCTTGTTTTGGAGATTAAAGTTTTAACTTTCTACTCTGCCTGAACTTAACTGGTGATTTGAAGTCATAAAAACTTCATCATAAATTAAAGATCATTCGGTTGACAATTGGAAGTCAGAAAAACTTCATTGTCAACTAGAAATAAGAAGAAAAGTTTAAAGTTGCTTAACTTTATAAGTAGTATTCTGAAAATACTAAGTATTTTTTGTCTTCTGGTGACAGGAAAAATGACAAACGATAGTCAAATGCAAAATGCGGCAACATCTATAAGGGAAACTAATATTACCACATCAAGTCGCACAAATGCTTCGCCTACAATGGCACCGGCGGAGAAGCCTAAAAAATTTTCGGGCATTGACTTTAAATAATGGCAGCAAAATATGTTCTTTTACCTCACCACTTTGTGTCTGCAACGGTTCATTAGCGAAGACGCGACAAAGAGCATTTCGTAATTGTAGAATCTTGGAAATATTCAGACTTCCTTTGCAGGAATTATATTCTGAGTGATCTCCAAGACGACCTCTACAATGTCTATAGTGGAACTAAACCATCAAAGGAATTATGGGGGGCACTTGAACAAAAATATAAAACAGAGGATACAAGAATTAAGAAATTCCTTGTTGCATGGTTCCTAGACTTTAAAATGATAGATAGCAAATCAATTGTCTCTCAAGTACAGGAGTTGCAAGTCATCATACATGATCTCCTAGCAGAAGGTATATCTTTGAAAAATAGCTTAGTTGAACAAATTAAAAAAGTTCTTAATACTCACAAAAATTGCTTTGTAGGTTTGATTGTGAATGATGCATTTCAAGTAGCAGCGATAGTTGAGAAACTACCACCTTTGTGGAAAGACTTTAAAAACTACTTAAAGCATAAACGCAAAAAGATGACTGTCGAAGATCTTATTGTCCGACTGCATATTGAAGAGGACAATAAAGCTATCGAGAAAAGGTCAAAAGGGAATTCTACAACTAATGGAGCACATATTGTAGAAGATGACCAAAATAATTCTAAGAAAAGAAAGAAAGATAAACAAGAAAGCCATTAACCCAAGAAGAAATTCAAGGAAAATGCTTCAATTGTAGTAAGATTGGCCACAAGTCCATGGATTGTCGAGCCCCGAAGAAAGGCAAGAAGAAGGATCAAGCAAATATGATTGAATCTAACAAAGAATGCAATGATCTATGTGCTATGTTCTCAGAATACAACTTGGCGGGGAATCCTCGTGAATGGTGGATGGATTCTGGTGCCACCTGCTATGTATGTTCCAATAAAGAGTTGTTTTCGTCATTTGCTCTGGCTCAATTAGAAGAAATGATCTACATGTCTAACTCCACTACTGCTAAAGTAGAGCGAACAGGAAAAATATGCTTGAAAATGACTTCAAGAAAGATTTTGACACTTAACAATGTCTTGTATGTTCCGGAATTACTTAGGAATTTAATTTCTGTTTCACTTCTAGACAAGAACGGATTCAAATGTGTAACCGTTTCTGAAAAAAATGTAATTAGCAAAGAAGAAATATATGTAGGAAAAGGCTATCTGACCGAAGGCCTTTATAAGATGAATGTAATGACTGTTGAAATAAATAAAAGTTCAAATTCTTCTTATTTGCTTGAGTCTTATAATTTATGGCATGAATGTTTAGGCCACGTTAATTACAAAATATTACGAAAACTAATTAGCTTAGAAGTTTTGACAAACTTTGAGTGTAATAAATCAAAGTGTCAAACGTGTATGGAATCGAAGTATGCAAAGCATCCTTATAAGCCCGTTGAAAGGAATTCCAATCCCCTAGACTTAATACATACTGACATTTGTGGTGGAAAAAAGTATTTCATAAGTTTTATTGACGATTGCACTAGATACTGTTATGTCTACTTTCTAAATAGTAAGGATGAAGCAATGGATGCATTTAGGCAATATAAAACTGAAGTTGAAAATCAATTAGACAAAAAGATCAAAAAGATAAGAAGTGATAGGGCTGGAGAACATGAATCTCCCTTTGCACAAATATGTGTAGAGAATGGAATCATCCATCAAACTACGGCCCCATATTCACCTCAATCTAATGGATTTGTAAAAAGGAAAAACCAAACTTTGAAGAAAATGATGAATGCCTTACTTATAAGTTTTGGTTTACCACAAAACTTGTGGGGGGAGGCTATCCTTACGGCCAACCGTATACTCAATAGATTTTACCATAGTAAGACACAACTTGAAATATTTCAAAGTGTGGGAATGTCTAGGAAAGGTCCAAGTTCCTGTGCCTAAAAGGGTTAAGATAGGACCTGAGACAGTGGACTTGTGTTTATAGGATATGCTAAAAGTAGTAAGGCATGTCGATTTTTGGTTCATAAATTTGAACATCCGGATATTAATGAAAATAAGGTAATTGAATTAGACAATACTGAATTCTTTGAAAATATTTATCCGTATAAAACTAGACATAAACAGTCTAGTGGGGGGTCTAAACGACCTCGTGATGAACTAATTGAGAATGAACATAATGAAGAAAATCTAAGACGTAGTACACATCAAAGAACGTCTACTTCATTTGGATCATATTTTGTGACATTTGTTTTGGAAAATGAGCCTCAAACATTTAAGAAAGCGATGGCATATTCGGATTCATCCTTTTAGAAAGAGGCAGTCAATAGTGAGATAAATTCAATCTTAAGCAACCAAACATGGGAATTGATTAACCTTCCTCCTGGAAATAAACCTTTAGGTTCCAAATGGATCTTCAAAAGGAAGATGAAAATGGATGGTACTATTGAAAAATACAAGACAAGACTTGTAGTAAAAGGCTTCAAACAGAAAGAAGGCCTTCATTACTTTGATACATACTCGCCAGTAACAAGGATAAAATCGATTCGAATGTTAATTGCCTTGGCTGCGGTATATGGCCTTGAGATTCATCAAATGAATGTGAAAACCACTTTCCTAAATGGAGAATTGGAGAAAAAAATATACATGGAACAGGCTGAGGGTTTTGTGGTTCCAGGAAAGGAAAACAAGGCGTGTAAATTTATCAAGTCATTATATGGACTAAAGCAAGCACCAAAACAATGGCGTGCAAAGTTTGAACAAACCATGTTGGAAAACGAATTCAAAATAAATGAATGTGATAAATGTGTTTATATTAAAGACACTCCAAATCACCAAATCATTATATGTTTATATATGGATGATATGTTGATCATTAGTAGAGACATTTCTGACATAAATGCAACAAAACGAATGCTCAAGAGCAATTTTGATATGAAAGACCTTGGAGTTTCAGATCTAATCTTATGTATAAGAATCCATCGAAATACACAAGGGTTGACATTTTCACAGTCTCATTGTATCAAAAAGGTACTTAACAAGTTCAAGTATATGGAATTCGGTATTGCCAAGACTCCATTGGATGCGAGCTTTGCACTTCAAAAGAATAAAGGTGAAAGTGAATCTCAATTAGAGTACGCAAGAGTATTGGGATGTTTAATGTATATAATGAACTGTACAAGACCAGAAATAGCGTGCGCTATTAGTAAATTGAGTCGGTACACGAGTAATCCCAACAAAACTCACTGGATGGCAATGAAAAGAGTTTTGGGGTATCTTAAGTACACTCAAAATTATGCCTTGCATTATAATAAATATCCTGCAGTACTTGAAGGATATAGTGATGCAAATTGGATCAACGGATCAAACGAAGTAAAATCCATAAGTGGATATATATTTACTATCGGTGAAAGAGCGGTCTCTTGGAAATAATCCAAACATACTTCTATTGCTCGCTCTACAATGGAATATGAATTTATCACATTAGATAAAGCCAGTGAAGAAGCAGAATGGCTTCGAAATTTCTTGGAAGATATTCCTTATTGGCCCAAACTAGTGGCACCAGTATGTATACACTGTGATAGCCAAGCGGCAATAGGTAGGGCAGGGAGCATGATGTACAACGATAAATCTCGTCACATACGATGGAAACATAATACCTATAGGGAACTTCTCTCTAATGGAATTATCACTATTGACTATGTAAAGTCAAAGGATAATGTGTCGGATCCACTTACAAAAGGTCTATCTAGAGAAGGAGTGGAAAGAACATCCAAGGGAATAGGTTTAAGGCCTAGGACGAGTCAACATGGCGGTAACTCTACCTAGCAGACTGGAGATCCCAAGAGCTAGGTTCAAGGAGATCAAACAAAGTTGTGTCTGACAGGTTCAACATTGTCAATTACCCAACTCATTCTCATGATGTAGACAATGTTTAGTAAACAAGGATAAGACTTAAGGTGAAAAGTCTTTTAATGATTATCTAAATTTGGCAGATTAGACCAAATAGTTTAATCTACAGAAT
The DNA here is from genome assembly GCF_002878395.1 of Capsicum annuum. Taxonomy (NCBI): domain Eukaryota; kingdom Viridiplantae; phylum Streptophyta; class Magnoliopsida; order Solanales; family Solanaceae; genus Capsicum; species Capsicum annuum. Next base: position 34,682,814 of record NC_061116.1, read on the forward strand.
TGAACATTTAGAAATAACCTATGTGAGGGCGAAGTGGAAGCCACTTCAAAGAGAATGTTAGTAAAGTCCTATTCTCTAAGCTCTCATGAAACCAGGACATGTTCATGGCTGAAAAGAACAAAATCGTAAGAACCATAAATGGTAAAAGGTTGGTTGTGTGACATGTATTGTCTAGGTGTACATTAAAGCTCGAAGGTTCAAAGATATCAAATCTACCGATTGATCGAGTGCATCCGATGCATGTTCACTATGGAAAGTTCAAAGTGAAACCCACTTATCCAAATGCAATCAGTCTTTTCTTGATGATCACATACTTGTCCGTAAAGATTTTATGAAAAATAGTCATTCCCCATTCATGTGGGGAATTGTTGGGTTCATAGTATATAAAAGAAGTGTGAGTGGAAAAATAAAGAATAAAATGGTGGAGGGGAAGGAGACACTAAAATGGAAAGTGTACTCCCAAATTAGAAAGTTTACTCTTTCTCCCACATTGGTGGAAGAAGAGAACTTGAAAGTGTTTATAATCAAGAACACTTACTCTACATGGCAAGTGAGGCCCATCGTCGTCGTCGCTCGCTGGGCTCGGCTTCAGATTTAGATTTGGATTTGTCAAATGATCGATGGACGAGATCTATCTTTTTTGACAAACTTTATTTGAATTTCGAAGAATACCAAGGAAAAATGCAGTAAAATTTTTCTGCAGTATTTTGAACCTCTATTTATATATACATGCAGTAACAGTTGCACTGTTTCAAGTGAACTGATGCATTATTTTCGAACTGATGCTTCAGAAATAATACATTGTTCTGAACTAAGGGCTACAGAAGGTTGCAATGGTTCAAAATGAAGCTTCAGAACGATGTAATCCTTCAATAAAATGACACACTAATTCATGAAATGAGATAACTGTTCAGGAAAAGATGCAATCTTTGATGAATAGATATGAACTTAGAGTAAAGGTGTAACCTTTGGAGTGAACCATTGCCTTTTTTCGGAAGAGACATGTTATGGCTATATAAACCTTCTTTCATCCACAGGTTTTGATACGAAATTTCAAAATAAAAAATACTCTTCTTGTCTTTAAAAATTTTGTGTGATCATTCAAACTGTTGAGTGCGTTCGACGAGTTCAAATATTTGAGGTACCTCTATATTTGGATTGAAGGTCATTTTATCCTGGGAGGAAAAATTTCATAACCTCGAATATAGTGAGGGGAATTGTTTCCTTAAGGAAACTCCGTGAATTCGGACGACTTGGCCTTATGCATTTCTGTTTCATCTATTTTCTGGAAAAAATAAAATACACCTCTTGGAAAGGTCATTTTGATCTTGTGTTGAGGATATTTGATATACTTCATTGTGTTCTTGTTTATACTTAAACTCTAGTTGAAGTTGTTGTTCTGCATATACAGATTCCGCGTACCCGTAGAAGGAAATAACAATATATACCAAAATGTGGGATAAAAATAAAGAAGTGGTGGGATTAAACTCTTAAAGTCAAGCTTATATAGAATATATAAATAGAGGTGGGGGAGAATACAGTCTACAACCCCAAAATTTGGTGACATGAGTACAAAGCTTCTAGAATAACATAAACAAGATTTAAAATAACACTATAGCCGTCGGAAAAATAAAGACATGCAATAAATAAAAGACAAAGAAATTGAATATTTCGGAATATCCAAGCAGCTATCTTCAAGAACATCGATAGGCTCCAAACTCGAGGCGAGATCATCAACTACAAGGGGTAGGGTCAGAACTTTCACAACAAAGGTACAGAATGCAAGGGTGATTATGAAAGAATCATGTTCCCAACAACATCACTGGTTGATCCTTAAATAAAGTGATGGTGAGAGGTGGTCCTACACTTCTCTTTTCAATACTCAATCATAAATATTAGATTATTAGAAATAAGATCTCAATCCAAGGAAAATTTAACAGTCAAAGAAAATAATAACTCCAGATAGAAGCAATATCTAGAACCCAGTAGTAAGCACAAATCATTTCACACCAACTGTCAGAGCTAATTCGATAAATCAAGGAGAAAATAAGCTACTTCCATAGTCACTTTACAATTTGAAATACAAATGCATTTGTTGTGTATATACCCTCTTTCTTTATTGTATAGTCGAAATCTATGAGGGACTCACAAGTTCATATAGTGTGTGGGCGTGCAACTCCAATCTCAATAATATGCTACGGAAGTGCAAAATATTTATCCCATATAATTAAGATATACTACATAAAATTTACGAAAATCCTGACATGTTTATCCATTTTTATATTTTATCCCGATTTTTTCAAAAATTTCATAAAATTTCTCTTTTTGTGATTTCAGATACATATTAAGTAACGAGATACATATTAATGATACATTTTATTATTTAATTGATTAGCATAAATCAAGGGATGTAATGGATAGTAAATCATTAAATGAGCAATTAACTCAACTAATCATCTACATAACTAAAGAAAATCCTATAAAAGATGGTATTTTGTTTTTTAATTTCAGTTTTGAACAAATTCACTTCCATAATCATTTTGCAGAAGTTTTCTTCTTTTCTTTTTTTCTCGTAGTTCATGATTCATTTTTCAATTGTTTTCAATGAATATTTCTGTCACTCTCCATTTCGAGAAAAGTCAAGTACAACATATTGAACAATGATAAAAAACCTGAATGTACACTTTTAGAGGGACTTGCGATTGATGCGGGCATTATGGAGTATTTTTTCCAGAACCATTACCTAGATTTCAAACTCATAGGATATAGGGAGGAGGATGACGGTGATGATGATGAAGAAATGAATGGTGTGGGATTTTTGTAATTTAACATCATGATGTTATTTTCTTTATGAGTGATTGACGTATCTCCATTTGTCTTTGATGGTTCTTAATTAAGTAGTTTTACTGCAGTTCTTTGTGTAGAAGTTTGAGAGCTGCATAATACCTTGTGGATGTAACAGTTTTCTTTAAAGGATTTGTTGTTGATGGTTATACTATTATGATAGTATAGATGCATACATGTGTTAATGAGAGATACATAACAAGTTTAAGTAAAAAGGGCATCGTGATCTTATGTGTACTCTAACAATTAAGAGATACATATTATTATGAAAGATACATGTATCTATAACAAGAGATACATTTTTTAAAGTCTATAAGAAATACATACTACATTATAACAATCTTATATGTATCTCTTATTGTACTAATATGCATGTCTCTTATACATGTTACATTGAAGTTATCTAACGAGAGATAGATAAATTAGATGTGTAATGTACACGTAGATACAAGATGACAAACCTATTTGATGTATTGAAAGATATATTTGACATTTTTGGACTTGACATTTAACAATCATGTAACAAGAGATACATAATACACTATAATAATCTTAATGTATCTCTTACATTCAAACTAATATGCATGACTCTTATACATGTTACACTGGGTAATCTAACAATAGATATATGAAGTAGATGTGTAAAGTACACAGATGTACAAGATGACAAAACATATCTAATGTATTGAAATATGTATTTGAAACGTGTATATTTGCAATCAACTTATATGTGATAGATATAACTATATTCTTGTACAACGCTTCAACTAGAATACTTCTTATAGATAATAAATATGTACAATACTTACAATACTTCTTAAAGAGACACTTGAAATAGTCAACTAGAATAGTTCAACTGAGATACATATATCTTGGACAACACACTTCATACACTACAATGAGATACATTACAATATTTAAGTGAGATTGTTGATTGATTATTTATCAGTGAAGAATTGATACATAACTTGACATACAAATCTATAAGTATAATAAAAAGTATAAAGTACATTATACTATACAACCTTTGTATCGAAATACATTACTCTAGATAGAACTAGTATAGGTATCCGCGCGATGCGCGAAATATTTTTATAAAAATACTTATTAAAAAATATTATCTAATTCACATTGAAATAATAAAATTAAATAATTTTTATTGATCACACTGATATATTTTAAATTGACCTTGAAATATTTAAAATGTGTTAATAGTGAAATTATAACTAATCACAATTACAATTATTTTAAATGTTTTGATATGAAAAAAATAATAATATTTCTTTAATCATAATTTATTTATCATATTTTAAAATAGTAAAATATAAAATACTAAATAATTATTAATATTATTGTGGTATGTAAATGTAGTATTGTTTCAGAGTCATCTTTATGCTTAAGAGAAATTTATTAAGATACGAAGTTGCGACATAATAATATTCATGCACATACAAATATATTTACATTCATTCTTTATGAAACTAATCTGGTAAATCTCCTTTATATATTTCAAATCTCCATTGTACTTGTTAATTTCTCAAATATTCATTTGCATTGTTAGAATATTTATGTACATCATATCCATGGAAACTTCAAATTCCTTAGATGCATCTGTGCCAAAAAAAATAAATATAATATTAATAATAAATAATAATAAAATAATTAGAAAATAAATTAAGCATAAAAACATATATTGATTGTTATTCGGAGAAATCTGATGATGAACATCACCTGTAATCCTTTTATCCATGATAGCTACATCTATGATAAAAGATAAATACAATATTAATCATAAACACAAGTAATAAATAATTAAAAAGCTAAATTAAACATAAACAACATACCTTGATTGCTACTGAGAGAAACTTGAAGAACATTACCTATAATCTCTTTATCCATGATTAAAATACTCTATAATAAAATATAAATATATATTCCACAAAAGTGATTATTGCTAAGAAATGATAGTCCATTCAATCAAATAAAAGGCATTTCATAAACATACTAACAAAAACAAACAACTATAGCAACTACGTCAAAAGTTTATTCCATACCATTCTTTTGAATGTATCTTCATTGGAGATATAAACACATGACAAACATATCATGCTCATTAAAAAATTAAAATATCGACATCAACAATAAGTTTTGAACTCCATTTGTTATATTTTTTCTAAAAAAAAATTAAAGTATTACACAAATATAGGATAATCGAAGAAGTCATTTGTCCGCATAAACTTATAGTTAAAATCTATACCAACGTAAATTTAACAACAATTTACACAAAGTATCAGGTGATAAAAGGTAATCCAAATATCATAAGTACACGATGTCTAACAAAGAACAAAATGAAGAAAAATAATCAATAATGATTGCACAAAGAATACACCAAATAACTGTTGATTGTCTCTAAAATAAATCAACTTCATAATGACTAATATATATATATATATATATATATATATATATATTGTAGAATAACAATATAAAAAATTACAATAAATGAATGTTTGCATCCAAATGATGATAGTGAGCGACCTACTTTCAAGTTTCAATATGTCTACTCACCTAGGAGGAGAAAAAAAAAGAGAAGAGAAAATATGAATAGTAGCAAGAACAAATTTGTATGGAACGATGAATGTTGATGGCTTTATATAGATAACGGATGTGTTTGGTACGATGAAAAATATTTTTCATGGAAAATATTTTCCAAGAAAATGTTTTCTAGAAAAATAAGCTAATTTCTTACTTGTTTTCTCATGTTTGATTGGTGAGTGGAAAACATTTTTTAAAATTATTTTTTGTTTGGTTGGTGAGTTAAAATATTTTTCGAAAAATATTTTCTAGTGTTTGGTTGGCTTATAAATACTTTTTAGGAAAATAGTTTCATATGCTCCTCCATTCCAACCCCAACAAATCCCATGCTTTTCGATGCTCCCCAATACGAATAGTAATTTTTCTAAACGTATGAAGCAATGAATTCAGTAAGTTCCCAAATATATATTCGACACGCGGTAAATATAATTTTGAATACTTTAGTAATGCTAGTAATTCTAATCAAGACTATCTAACTGTAAAACTAGTATACCATAAAGTCACGTTCATATGTACTTAAAAGCAACTCAACAAGCTATAGGAACTCATTTAAGCATAGCAAACAGTACTTATATTGAGTACTACTTAAACATTACAAGCCATTAATGTTTCCATACCCTATCAAGCTTAAACATTACAAGCCAACAGAGTATTTAGGTAGCAAATACGTAATACATTTTTAAGACATAAGCCCGTGAATAATAATTGTTTCCATACCCTATCAGGCTATGTTCTTCCAACTCATTTGTTTATCTATCGTTGTCGTTTGAATCTCTCCAACCATAACTTACGAAAATTTTGACTTTTTACCATAAACACCTTGGCTAAAGTGTTATTTTACACCAAATGATCAAAACATCACCAAGGAATTCTTCGTCACAACCTTCGGTTTTCATTATTTCTTCATACAACCTCGTTACATGTAGGTGACTATTAGCCATCAAACTAATTGTCATTGACACTTCTCCAAGTTTAATTGAAATATCACCAACCACATCTTGAATATCCGAAGAACGATTTCTTTTGCGAGTTGCCTAGACTTGAAAAGTTTTATTCACTATGTCTTGCACATCTCTTTCCATGGATGGCCCTACAATATCATCATCATTTCCTTTATCCGAACTACAATCCACGTTTATGTCACCAAACTACTTAGCACAATTACCCCTAGCTCGATCACTTCCACACACAAGAGACATTTCATCAAACATATCAATCTTCTTGTTGATGAACTTATCATGACTAGAATATGCCTACAATACAAGGACAAAAAATTGATATCATGATTAGGATATGCCACTATAAGCTCTCTGTAATATGCCAAATAATTGGGACAATGAATAAGAAAGTGAAAAAACTACAAAAATCCTTGAGATTTCAGCTTATGATTCATTTTTCTTTCATGCTCTACTGGTTGTATTTTTCTGTAATTCAAATTTTGGTTTACATACATCAGCAGCATATTACTGATAGATACTGATAGAGTCTAATAAATATGTAATCAAGACTAAACTTACTTGCACTCAGAGGATTTACAGCCATAGTCATCAAGAATATGGATGAAGAAATTACAGATGTCTGGAAACAAGTAAGCATCAACCAGGATCCCAACTTATTCTCAGTTCCATCAACTGTATTACTATCACAAGCCACACTAATTGACTTAACCAATGGCAAGAAAATCCCACCAGTCCTTGCAGAAATAGAAGAAATAGCAGGAGCTAAAAGTGCTTCATGGGAAACCAAACTATAACCTAACCCCAGTGAAGAACTACCAAACAACTTAATAAATTGATAAGCAATCCTATTCCCTAATCCAATTTTAATAATCCCTAATACATGAACGCATCGTCCTTCTCCATATCCACCGTGATATTAAATCAGCAAATATCCTAATAGACAAAAATTTCCATGCAAAGGTCTTATTGAGGCTCCTAATCTTTGTCTTTCGACAAATATATAGATGTGCTCTCCTAATTGGTAAATTACTTACTTACACATTGGAGATTTTGGCTTAACGAAACTGGTTGAAAATGAAAATTCAACTATACCTACAAGTTGTGTGGGTACATTTGGATAGATGCCACCAGAGTAAGTTTTCTCTTGTACAAAATGTGTCTAAACATAGGAAATAGTTGCAACTAAATGATCCTATTAATAAGAAACCTAGCAATAGGTGATCTTTATGGAAACAGAGTTGGCATTTAGGATTAATGTAATCCAAACTATTTCTTCCTGGAAGTGGTTTAGCTAAAAAGTTAGCAAGCTGATGGTACCCGTACAAGGCAGACTGGTGCTACTGGAGTTTTAACGCAAAACCCCATACAAATCTTCAATTTACTTGACCATTGCTCTACATACATTTTTATGTCAATGGAATTCAATAACATATTTAAAAAATATAACGTGTATATATATAAGCTGTAAACTTTTTACGCTTGCATTTCTTTCGTTAGCTATATAATAGAGAAAAAACATACTTATTTGAATTCCTAAGACACTCATATAGCTTGAGTCTACTGCTAATCGATCAAGACAATTTTCGTGAAACTCTTTCATAAAAGTTCATTCTTATTCCTACGAAGTAAAGAAAGAAAGGTGGCCCAAGGGCTACTTGACTGGTTGGAGAGGGCAACAGTGATCACTGACGAGAAGGTGACGGCTACCCCAGTCAGATGTCTCAGAACCTCACAATAACTTACCAATTTGCATTGAAAATTAAACCCAAATTTCAATTTTCAAACAAAATTAAACTCAAATCAGAAACCCAAACAAGCGAAAGAAGAAAAATTTGAAGAAATTTTTGACCAAGAACTGTAGAAAAAATTAATTATGAAACATACCTTTGAGATTCTTGCAAAAATTGCAGTGGGGAGAATACAGATGAAACCCTAAAATTGGAGAGAAACTACAGTGAAATATGCCTTTGAAATTTGGAATAAATGATAATGCGAGTTGTGTGTTTTTGGAGGTGGAGGAAAAACTTGTGTAGCCTACAAAATTTAACCCGAAAAATGACTTTTCTTCACCCATTTGGGAAAGAAAAATATTTTTCAAAAAACATTTTTCATCGTACCAAACACACTCAACATTTTAAATTTGAAATTTCAAAATTGAAATAGTCAACTAATTGATAACTTAAATTCAAAGTCAAAATGAAACTATAATTATCTTATTAGATGGAACATGAATGACCTATAATCGATAGGTTTCTCAGCATTTATCTTTCAATTTTTTTGTTTTAAAATCGTCCCTTTTCTCCAATTAAAAAAGTAAAAATTAAATTTAGAATGTACATTTGCATAATTACAGTTTTTTAAATTATTATTATTATTATTATTATTATTATTATTATTATTATTATATTGTACTACTACTACTAACAACAGTAACATGTGTGTAATATTATTATTACTTCTATTATTATTTATGTATAGATTATTATTATTATTATTATTATGACTATGATATAGTTAGAGTTTATTTAGAAATCATTAATTATGGATTCATAGTTTTAAATTAATTAAAATCATTAAAAAAAAGCTAATGAAATCCTTTTTTTTTCTCCTAGAAACCTAATATTTAAAAATTTAATTATTTTTAATTTTAATTCAAATATTTTATTACAATATTATAATCCTTCTAATTTTTTTCCTTTTTTAAAAGACAAATCACCGTTTTTAAAATAATTATTATTATTACTACTACTACTATTATTATTATACTACATATGTACTACTACTATTATTTATTTATATTATTATTTTAATAAATTTCATCTTTCATTAATATGTAAATAAATTATATTTATATATATTTCATAGAATTCTATTAGAATTCTTTAATTATGGGTTTCTATTTTTAAGATAATGAAAATCATTTTATTAAAAGGATAATGTGTTTCAAATTCAAATATTTCATCTTTCAATTCAAAAAGTCCAATTAGAACATTATAATGTGATAAATAACTATTTCTAAAAAGTAATTTTATTTTATAATTATTTTTAATTTAAAATTAACAATTTATTAGTTTTAATTATCTTTTGATAGATTATCTTTTTCTTATTGCACGTTTTTTTATTTTTTTTATTGTTTCCTTTTCTTTCCTTTTTTTTATTTCTTTTGTTTGTTTGTTAATTTTTTTTCTTACAAAGATAAATTGAAAACTTAGATATATAAAGGTATTTCAAGTGGATATAGACTTTGAATTTAATTATTAAATTTTAATTTATATTTAAAATTTTAAAATAATCGCAAGTAAGGATAAATTTTAGATACACACATGCATATATATTATTTATATTTATTAATTATAATAATAATAATAATAATAATATATTATTATTATCATTATATTTGATATAAATAAGTTTATGAAATATAAGATTATATTTAAATATATTTTTTAGCATTTAAATTTTAAAGAGATAAGTTTGAAATAGCAAATATCAATTAGAACTCTTGAATTTTGAGTTTCTATTTTTAAGATAATGAAAAAAAAAATATTAAAAGGATAATGTATTTCAAATTTAAATACTTAATCTTTCAGTTGAAAACTTGATAAGAGTCTAATTGGAACTCTCTAATGTGTAATAATTTTTAGTTTAAAATTAATAATTTATTGGTCTAGTTATCTTTTGATAGTTTAACCTTTTTTTTGAAATTTTTTTTTAAATATTCAACGGTAAAGTTATCATTAACATAAAACTATAATGGTCAAATTTTTTGCCCGTTTCCTTAAAACTATAATTTATTGTTATTATTATGATTATTATTATTGTTGTTATTGTTGTTGTTGTTGTTGTTGTTATTGTTTCATCTTTAATTTAATATTTAAATAAATTATATTTAGATATATTATATAACTTAAATATTAAAAGAGATAAGTTCATGAAAGAGTAGAAGTCTATTTAGAACTCTTCAACCATGAATTTCTATTTTTAAGCTAATAATTTTTTTAAAAAATAAAGGATAATGCATTTTAGTATTCAAATAATTCAAATTTTTTAGTACATTATTATTAACTTTGTCCTAAAAACTGTCACGTGGCTTTTCAATATCTTGCCGCGTGGCTAATTGTTGTGATTCGTCCTCTGCTTTATAATATATATAGACTTAAGAGAGATACATAAGACTATTATGTATCTCACTTATAGATTTGACATATTTTCAATAATTAAACTGGCGTAAATTTCTCATGACGATCTAATCAAAAATTACAGAAATAACATTATGCTCTCCAAGAACTTGGCCTTCAGATAACACAACTTTAATTTTCAAGATTTGATTCATCGCGACATCTCCAGAACATCGGGCACCAGTGATACAGATGATTGTCCGTATAAGCAAGGAAAAAAGTTTACAATTTTCTCTGCAATCAAGAAGAATGACAAGCTTTGCAAATAGTTGAAGAAGAAAAATCGCACCAAGAAAAAATAAAAAGAAAAATCGACCTCCAGGAAGAAAAATCAAATTGCTTACAAGTGAGTGAGTGAGAGAGAAGTGATGTTCATAGTTAAAACCCTAAATAATGTTGTGTGTATATTCATTCCCAAATAATAATTACTATTTGTATATTGAAAGTATTGTGTACGTGAGTGTGTAACTACAGAATAAATACCTAATTTATTGGGATCAGTTAACTAGAAAATACTTTAAAGAAGGCAAATTTTTAGGGGGCAATAAATATATCCTAATTTTTAGGATAGAAGTTCTGTATCTAAAAATTTTAAGAGAGAGAAGATATGTATCTGAAAATTTTAAGAGAGAGAAGATAAATAAGGGATATTTAAAAATTTTATAAAGTGAATGGATTTTTATTAATTTAGATGTCTTAAGTTGTGGTTTTGTGATATTTTTCCATATACTTATGATGCACACATTTCATTGAAGTTAACCTACATATCTCAATGTTGTCTTTACTTTCAATTTATTATTTTGTGCAATGATTTCGTATTGAATGCAAAGCACAACAAAGACAGCAAATATCAAGAATATTTTCATAATCTGACTCTGAATTCATAAAAAAAGAGTAAAGTTCAAAATATCAACTAAATGAGAAAGATAAATCATATACTATGGAAATGTATGAATGATCATGCTAACAAGTCATAAAATCATCCAAACAACTAAGAAATCATTAATTTACCTGTAACATGGCACCGATAACCGCATAACTGCTTGTCACCTTATTTATACGGAACCCTCACCATCCATTACCCTTTAGTTTTGATGTAAAATGAGTTACAAGAAGAGATAAGTAAGAAAGAAAGAATAATTCCATAATTGAAGTAACTAGAGATGAACAAATGTTGATTTGTGACTCTAATTTGGACAAATAATTACATGATTAATTCAAGGGAAAAGAGAATTGAACTCATACATGAATAATCTTACCAAAAGATATTCAAGAGAGACCCAATGTAGAGACAAAGGGATAAACCCACAAACTCATCAAAGAGTGTTCAATCTCAAAATGTAGTACCCCTAAAATATACTCATCATCTTCTATTTATACTCCTAGGGTAAGCTAATATATGAAAAGACATTAATACCCTTGATTAAATGTGTATCATATTATGACTAAAAAAGGATCCTAAAATATCATGTTAATCTTCTATTGTATGTTGATTTGTGACTCTAATTTGAACAAATAACTACATGATTAATTCAAGGGAGAAGAGAATTGAACTCATACATGAATAATCTTACCAAAAGATATTCAAGAGAGACACAATGTAGAGACAAAGGGATAAACTCATAAACTCACCAAAGAGTGTTCAATCTCAAAATGTAGTCCCCCTAAAATATACTCATCATCTTTTATTTATACTTCTAGGGTAAGCTAATATATGAAAAGAAATAAATGCCCTTGATTAAATGTGCATCATATTATGACTAAAAAGGGATCCTAAAATATCATGTTAATCTTCTATTGTGTTGATTCTTGACTTTTCATACTCTCTTGAAATACTCCACGTTTTTATGTCAAGTTGAAATTCATCTATGCAATTAGCACTTTCTGGACTTGCATAAACTTTAGTGCACCAAGGCATATAAAAATAATATTTATGTAAATTCTAAGAAGTTTAGTTGAATATCACAGGGCAACAAAACAATATTGTTATAACAGGCCTACAATAAAATAGAATTCCAACACACACAGACACACACGCACACGCTCGCGAGCGCACAGACACATATATAACATGAATTTCATAAACAAAATAAACAAGCACTACTAGAAATTACCCCTATGGTGACGGTTGCAAGACCGTTGCAATAGATAGAAAAATCGTTGCCATAGCTCTACCGCAACGGTTCAGCAAGCGTCCCATAGGTGGGCGTTGCGATAGGTCTATGGCAATGGTTAATGCGACAGTTGTCTGAACCGTCGCCATAGGTCAAGTTATGGCAACGATTTCAAACAACCGTCATCATAGCTTGACCTATTGCGAAGATTATTTTTTTACTTATTGAGACGCCTATTTTCATCTATTGCAACGGTTACTAACCGTTGCAATAGAAGTTATTGCAATGGTCAGTAACCATTGCAACAACATTTATTGCGACACTTTTGTTATTCTATTGCAATGTCTATTTTCATCTATTGCAACGGTTAGTAACCATTGCAATAGATTCTATTGCAACGACATTAAACCATTGCAATAGATTCTATTGCGACGCTTTTGTTATTCTATTGCAACGCTTTTTGACTATCTATTGCAATGATTATATAAATAGTCACTCGTATTAATTTAAATTTTTATTTACATACATAATAAATTATAACACAATATAGACACATCACAACACAAAATTATTCATTAATAATCTCATAATTCAAAATATGCAACAACCTAATAATTTAAACCCAAAAGTAAAATGTAATCAAGTCCAAATGGTTAGTCAAGTTTTTACATACTAGCAAGTTAGTGTCGCGATAAGTTTGAAGAAATTCCACAAAAAATTATTGATATTAGAGCATTTATCCACAATCCAAAAATCTTTTCAAGGTCAATGTCTTCATCACTTTCTTCATTTCTTTCTTCATTTTGGACACCTATAAAAAGAGAACAAATAATATAAATTAGCACTTAAATGACAACATAAAAAAATTAGAATCACATTGCAATAACACTCAAAGCTGGAAGGCAGTAATTCTTAAAGGCAGTAACATTCAAAGCTGGAATATTTGATGGATCACCCAAGCAAAGAATGTGAGCAGTCATTAAGAATTATCTTCATATTAGTACTTACAAAACTCAAGGTATACAAATATGCCCCTATTGTCACTATAAGACCCAAAGTTGTTGTAACCTCCGATAGAGAGCGTTGCTGATTTACACTGATGCCAATAAGCAATATAGCAAGAGCCTCCCACTGTGACCATTTGGTTTAGAGAGTTATATATAGCAGACATTATTTCAGGGTCCAAGATGCATAAACATAGCACAGACAATTCTAGAAAACAATTAAATACCGTTGATTATAGTTAATAATCAAACCTCTGTTAGCTTAACCAACCTGAATTATGAAAAATGATGTTTCATAATTATATTTAACAAGATTGTAATTACCAAAACTGCATGTTGTGAAGAATTAAAAAAGGGAAAACCAGTAACTAATGCAAATAATAAGATGTTCCATGTTAATAATTCAATCAATTCTTCAAAACTATATTATGTTTCCTTCATTGATAATAGCCAAAAATTTACTTGGGAAACCAGATAAGTGAAAGATAGAATTTGGAAGAAGTTAATAATTTGATCAGTTTTTTTTCAGATATTATCCATTAATCACAAGTCTATCAATGTCAAGAGAGCTTCATTCTTTGGCAACACAAAAAGGATGATTTCATGTTCATACCTTTGTAAATGACAGTTCCAAGTAAGCCAAGGAAGTTGAAGATTGCACCATATCCATACAAAAACAAATTCTGCAAAGAGCAGTATAGTTGTTTATATGGATCATTAATAAAGTCATAGACACACATAAAACAAACCAGACCTAAGGTTACAAGCACTTCACTACTTGGAATATAGTGACTATCATAATATTAGCTTAGTATAATTACACCAAATAAGAATATTGCCCAGGAAAAAAAATCTGATTATTAGCAAATCAATATACAATTCTATGTGATAGTTCAAACTGACAGTGAAGACATACTGGAAATGAAAGAAGAAGATATGGAAAAGAAGATGTCAAATGTTTTACCTGGAATCCAATTGAATATCTCAAACTCACTGCAGCAGCTTAAAGCATTTTAGGAGTATCAATAGAAAAAGAAAGGGAGCATGTGTGAATTGATGCCCAGATCTTCCAATGTAAAGTAATTCTTTAAGGCAGTTGTCACTGTAAGACCCAGCGCTGTTGTACCTTCCGGAAAAGAGTGCAGCTGATTCACACTGATTACAATAAGTAATAGAGAAAGAGCCTCCCACTGTGACTATTTAGTTTAGACAGTTGTATATAGCAGACATTATTCCAGGGTCCAAAATGCATAAACACAGAACAGATAATTCTAGAAAATAATTAAATACAATTGACTATAGTTAATAATTTTGAACCAGAATTAATTTAGAACTTTAACAAGTGAATTGAAAAGTCTGAAAGTCTCGGCAATAACTATAAGCAAATGGATACCTTCAAGTTACTCAGCATCTTTACAGTAGAAGGGCTAAAATATAACTACATGAAGTACAGAAGTATTAGAAGGAAGTGCAAGAGGATAATTGAACTCTAATAATATGCACCAACACTGCAACACTTAAGGGCTAGATAAGAAAGCTAATCCCTACGTCAAAAGCATAGATGACAATAGTACAGAGGCAGAGGACATTAATTCTGAACTACTAATAGTCAACATAAAATTTTGATGAAAATAATTACAACAGATAGAGAATATAAGAAATTCAGAAGGCTAAACAATTTTATTTAAAACTACAACCAAATCTTTTCATGCTAAAGTTCTTAACTTTCAGGGAAGATACTCGATTTACTTTCTGATCTAAAGCAACAAAAGAAGCTAATAAAAGAAAATCTTCTTGTAATGTGTTTTTTGAGTTAAATATACATAGATATCTATAGCTTGGGAATATACACTGAAATCAATTTGAGTTGGCACAAAGGAAGAAACTTCCTCACCTGTTCAGTTAAGTCTATGCATTCAATGGTGAGAAGACGACCTACAAAACATGAAACCTCTCCATAATGCACAACAACAGCATAAGAAGATGGCAGAACATCAACTCAATGGGTTAACGCTCTAGCTGCAAGAAGCATAATATCAGGATTACTTCTATGATTAAGCAACCCAACAAGTACAGGTACAAATGAATCCATGGAAAAACTGCTCAACGAATCTTCTGTCTCCATCAAAAGCATCACACAAAGCTGTATTAATGCCTCTAATAGATGCGTATCATTTTGAAAGGAGCAATCAAACTTTGTCATGTGATTACATCTTTCAGTTAATCCAAGAAATTCTTATTATAATGATACTAAAAAAATCCTGTGGATGTAGAGTAAAGTGTCATATATTAGCTAGATTCAAGATAATACAGATAGTCAAGACAATCAGAGTACACAGAATTATGGGCATTCCAAGAATAGGAACTTCAATCCCCTAAGGTGGCTCCATCTAACACCCCGAATGACAAAAATAAAGAAGGAATCAGAGATAATGATTATAAGATTGGTGAAGGCAACACAATATGCCCATACATAGCAACAGAAATATAATCAACTTTTCTCAAATCTGATATCATGAAGGAGAAAGAGTACAAAAAATATACATAAACCAATACAAACTAGTAAAGTCGATAGCCACCATGAAGTTAAGTTCATAACCCCATGCCAAGAAATCGAGGAAAGTGTGTTGCATTTCCACGAAAAAGCATTCCACAAAAAGCTGGCTCTTTCTGACTTGGTAAAATTAGTGACCTTAAAAACCAAATACATGAAGTTTGAACTAGAAGTATCTTTTCCAGACAACAGAGATTTTTACCTTGTTTTGCAAATTTTGGCCCATAGCAGTTGGTATGAAAAGATTTATGCCCGAACCAGTCGAATGCAACACTTCTAAATTTGCTAGTGATTTCTAAACCTTGCTGGCAATTGTCATATTAGAAAGGATGTTAGTTTCCAGTCTGTAGAGGTTAGAAATGACAGAAGGATGAAATAAAGATCATTTACCCAATTAAATCATGCTTTCCGTTTGAATCAAAGTCATAACACTCAATAGTCAATGGACTGTCCTACATTTGTTCAAATGTTATTGATATCATAATACAGTTTCTTGACATACCCGAAGAATGGTTATCTAAGAGATCCTTTAACTATTCTTTTAGTTCCTTGAGTTTTGTTGGTGTCATTCTGTATGGCGGAATAGAGATAGGCTGAGTGTCTAAAAGAAGATCAATACCAAAGTCTATTTCCCTTTCACGAGGAATTTTTGGAAGATCTTCGAGAAAGACATCTGGATATTCACTTACAACTGGAACGAATTCAAGACTAGGAGTCTCGGAACTGGAATCTCTAACATGAACTAGATGATAAACATATCCCTTAGATATTATTTTGCTTGCCCGAAGGTAGGAAACAAACTGACCCTTGAAAGCGGATACACTACCCTTCCACTCTAGGACGGGTTCATTCGGGAACTAAAACTGAACTATTATGTTTCTGCAGTCGACTGTGGCATAGCAAGAATGAAGCCAATCCATGCTGAGAATGACATCAAAATCAGTCATCTCTATTTCAACTAAGTCTGCTGAAGTGACTTTCTAAAATATCATAATCGAGCAGTTCTTGTATACCTGCCAGGCTATGATGGTTTTACCCATTGGGGTAGAGACTGAGAAGGGCTATGCTAGAATTTTGGGACTGATCCCAAAATCAACTGTTATATAAAGAGTAACAAAAGACAAGAAAGCTCCTGGATCTAGCAAAGTGTAAACATGCACATGAAAAATCTGTAATGTACCAGTAACTACATCAAGAGAACTTTCCTAATCATGTCGAGTCTGAAAAGCATAGAGATGATTTGGGTGTTGCCTGCTAGTAGCACTGGAAGTGGCACCCTGCTAATTTGGGCGACCGGACTGAGCTGAAGAGCGACTCTGCTAACCCTGAGGACCTGGCTGCGGATAATCTCTAACTCTATGGCCTGGCTTGCCACAACCAAAACAAATGCCATTACCTACTCTACACATACCCTAATGGTTCTTACCGCAAGTCTGGCAAAGAGGATAGGTGCAGGCACTACTAATACTGCCCTAGGTCTTAGATCCTGGCGCTCTATCTTTGTTACCTTCTCTGAACTTAGAAACTGGAGCACTGGCTGTAGAAGGAGCTGGAACTGATGACTTAGGACGAAACTGAGAACGGTTTTCTCCTTCTGATTTAGGCTGAGCGAAGTTAAAACTACCTATCTTCGCTCTCTTATTCTGTTTTTCCCTCTGCTTAATTTTCTGCTCTTCTATCTACTAAGCATGGGTCATAAGTCTAGCTAAGGTTATGTCACTATTCATCATGGCGGATCTACACTCATTAACCACGCTGTCGTTCACCCCTGAAGTGAACTTACTCATCTTGGATCTACTATCTGCAACCACATGAGGGGCATACCTGGCTAATTGAGTAAAATTAAAAGAATACTCTTTCACTGTCATATTGCCCTGCCTGAGGTCGATGAACTCTAGCACCTTGGCTTCTCTAAGCTCTTAGGGAAAGAATCTATCTAAGAATGCAGTGACAAACTCCTTCCACTCTATAGGACCTGCATCATCTGATCTTTTGGACTTCCACTGTTTGAACTAAGCATGAGCCACATCCTGCAACTGGTATGCAGCTAGCTCAGCACTTTCAACAGTAGTCACCCCCATGGCATTTTTCACTTTCTGAACTTGATCTAAGAATTCCTGAGGGTCTTCATCTACCTTAGACCCGAGGAAGGTTAGAGAATTCATTCGGGTGAAGTCCCGAATTCTAGCTGAGGCTGAGTTGGCTACTGGGTTGGCCGAAATGACTGTTGGCCGTTCATTATGAGTAGCGACTAATTGAGCAAGAGTGGTAAATGCAGTCCTGAACTCCGTATGACACCAAGTACATGCTCACTGAAGCTAAAATGGAAAACTTTCAGCGTCGTCAAGGATAAAATCAGATTATTTCAAGTCACTTTCTTATCAAGCAGTAAGAAAGTAGCGCACTAAATGGTTCAACATCAATCATGTCGACTTTTTTGGTCTGACATCAAGACCATTTTGTATAAACCTGCACAAAAAAAATGAAGATGTAACACTTCTATAATGTTGACCGGATGAAGCTTCTCGGTTCTATGTGGATTGATGCCAACTACGTGAAACTTCAATCTAGCGATAAGTATCGGTACCAAACGCATGATGCTTCAATTTGACATGATCAACATTGGGAGAAACAAATACCTTTGAAATCACGAGAATGAAAACACATTCATGAGTACTTCAAGTCTCACCGCCAAGTTTCGACAAGCCTACACGTCGACCAACCTTGAAGTAGGGGGCATCTGTGGACACATAAAATTTATTGGATCAAATTCATATAAAATTTAAATTTGAGGGTTTAAACTTATTTTGGGCTTAAAAAAATAATAAGCCTATTGTATTCCTCATCAAGGTCCATCTCACCTTGAAGCCCAAACTTATCAATTGACGTGGCATCCCAGTCAAATCTAAGACCAATGAGACACCGCCATATGTACAAATGATGTGGAAATTTCATTCAAATTCAACAACCAGTCAAAAGGTGCCAAGTGGCAAAGTGACATGTTTCGGCAAATCACAAGCAACTAGGCCTACCCCCATAACTATAAATAGGGGAGTAACATAACATTCTAAAAAAAAAAAAAAGAGAAAAAGGAGGACATTCTGCAAGCATTGGAGGAAGCTTTTGCATTGACTTAACAGTTCTTCAATGAATTGACTAATGAAGTTCTGCCCGAAGATCAACTCGACAAGACGAAATGTAGTTCTGCCCGGAGATCAACTCGACAAGACGAAGTGCTGTCAGATAATTCCTGGAGATCCAAACACATTTCTAGGAGGCTCAAATCATCCTACATTCGAGAATCACGCTGCAAAGGCCCTCGAATCACGAAAAAACTTAGGAGAGAAGAATCGAGAGAATAACGGAATTGTACCCGCAAAATTACTTTAAATAAAATTATTCTTTTTGTTTATTTTATTTTTGCTTGCAGTTAATTATCAGCGTCGACAAAAATCTGTTGCGAACACATACCCAAAACTCAAAACTCGAGATCTGATTGATTCTTTGGATACACTTCGTTATGATTCTTTGGAAGTGTAATTAAGCAGTTTTGGTTAATAATGAGATATAAGCTAAGTTTGGTCGTGAATGTAAATGCATGTCAAGATTTTGATCTCAACAATGAAGATGTTGCATTCTTTGGGTACATATCTATTTGACATATAAGAGTTTAATAACTCTTCTAAACAAACAAGGCTTATGTCCAAAGTTTGGTTGAATTTTAGCAGGTTAAATTAATAAATTGTCCAAAGTTGGTTAGGCTTCATCATCAACGTAAGTTCATGGCCACAAATCAATGCTCTTTATGTTTTTGTTCTTTTAACGTGTAAAAAAGAAGCTACTTTTACTACATACGATATTTTGATTTGATTTTTCATTTAACTCTTGTTACTTTTGCTTTTACGGTAAGCTAGTTTGATATACCTTAAAAGCAAGAATGTCGACCTCAAAAGAAAAAACAACTGAAAAGAACTGGGAGGAGTTGGTAGATAAAAGAAAAGAAATAGACAAGGGAACAAATGACATTGGCAATCAGCAAAGAAAGTGGAACTGATTTCAATATAAAGCTATTTATTTATTTATTTTATTATTACTTGCTAGTTATTTGGTAGAATGTCTAAATTCTATTCAGTTTGTAAGTACTACGATTTTTCCTGGTTTGTTACTAGAAGTTCAAATAAAGGAAAGTTAAGTTTATATTTGCAAATTATTTACCCAAAAAAAAATATTATACCTGCAGATATCATTGAATTGAGGAATTGATTTATTCAACTTTTAATTCTAACGTTTTGATTTCAGTTTATAGAAATTGCAGTCTTAAGCCTAGCATATAACAATGTCGCTCTCTTTTTACTTCTTTTTTTGGTTGTCAGTCGTATTAGAGTCCCAATTAATTCAAATTCACATCATGTAAGCCCACTATAACCCAAGATCTCTAATTAACGGAGAAGAGATCCTATCATTTTACTTCGTTACGAGTCTTTGAAAGTGTAAAACAGTTTTTTTAATAGATAAAATGATAAGATGTTGCATTTTTTTGATACACAACAATTTGGACTGATGTAACATCATATGCCAGGGACCCAAGGAAGAATGCAAGATAGAGATGGCATACTTCATCAATAAAGTCTACAAGAATCAAAGTGTTTCAACTCTGATATGATACCTTAATATGTATAGATAACCTTTTCTAGACTGCCTTGTTTTTACTAGTTAACCCGTAGCCGAATGAAAATAGAGGCTGCAAAAGCCAACCCCGGGAACAGTGGAGGTTCAAGGGTCTTTCTGATAGTCTGCATCTTCATAGACATGTCTCACATCTCTCTTAGAGCACCTTGTTTTTACTAGTTAACCCGTAGCCGAATGGAAACAGAGGTTCATAGGAGTTTCGTTCTTGATGCATGGGCAATTGATCTACACTTTTAAACCATGTCATTGGGAGCCTTCCTTGGAATTCAAAATCTCCGAAAATGACATCAGTGATACCAGCTCCCTCGGTGCCCGGTAACCAAGCCGCAACGAAGGCGTCCATTTTCTCCAGAAGCAAAGGCTCTATATATAAAGGCCTTCCGGAGATCAATATCACCAACGTTGGAACTCTGTCAGCAACCAAGCTTATTAGTTCTTCTCCACCGAGGGGGATTCTGAGGTCTTGGCTATCTCCACCGCTTTCACAATAGGGAGGTTCGCCAACAACTACAATGGAATAAGAGAAGTCTTGACTCGCGAATGTGTCTGGTGACGGATTTTCCTCATATACCACTTCTGTTTCCCCTCCAACAGCATCTTTCATAGCATCCAGAATTGTTGTCCCTACAGCAAATTATCTGTTATAAGTACCATATGATCCATGATAAATTGTGGCAAACTATACTTCGGAGGTGAGTTACTTTTAACCTTCTAATAGTCTATTTGATCAAACTTCTAAAATCATTATTTTGAAAAGTGCTTTTTTAGAAGTACTTTTCCCAAAGTACTGTGAGAAGCAGTTTGTGTTAGGCCAATGAATTTAAAAAGCACTTTTGAGCAGCAATTACTGCCAAGCTTTTTAGAAATGCTTTTTTGTGTATTTTTCTCAAAAATGCTTTTCAAGAAAGTGCTTTTAAAAAGAAGCTACTTTTTTAGATTATGAAGAACTATTTTTTCTATTCCACAAAAGCACTTATTTCTTCCAAAGGTTTGGCCAAACACACCTCATTTTTTAAAAATAGCACTTTTTGAGAAAAAAATAAGCACTTACGGGAAAAAATAAGCTTGGCCAAACATGCAATAAGTTATCTTACTGGGGACAGTGTTGTAAAAGGCGAATGGCGAGGCGAGGCGAGCCTATGTCGCCTCTTCAGTCCATGGCATGGTGAAAATGAAAAGGCGATGCCTTTTCAAGAAAGGCGACGTGGCGAGAAAGGCGACGCCTTTTAATTGTTTTTTAAAAAATTAGGGTTTTAGATATATAAAGCTATTTTTAGGGTTTATTTACACATTTTAACACTGCCAACTTACAAATTGAAGACCACGGCTACTACCCTTCATCTCACAAGTTTGATTCCGGCGACCGATGACGAACTCCGGCGACTTCCGGAACTCCGGTAATTTTTTTTTCTTCTTTCTTCTTCTTAATCCAGCGACTGGATATGTCTTTTGGTGTTGTTATTTTTTTTCTTTCTCTTTTTATCTTCTTTTTCTTCTATTTTCTAGCAGCCGGCATCATCTGTAACTAAGGGTGTACAAACCGAACCGTTAAGTCAAACCGAACCGATGAATCAAACCAAACCGAGGAAAAAAACCGACTTATGGTTTGGTTTTGGTCTTGGCAAAAAAAACCGCTCATTCTTGGTTTGATTTGGTATTAACAAAAATAAAATCAAACCGAACCCAAAGCAAACCCAAACCGAACCGACGTAATACATATATAATTTTAATTTTTTATACGTAAAAAAATATTACTTATAATCTACTTTCTAATTACTTTTATTATTTTTTTTATATTCAAAAAATAGATATATATTCTTGGGCCTTTAATTATAGTATTTTTCCATTAATAACAAATTAATACAAAGCCCAATATTAATATAAAAACCTAAAACTCTTTTATTGCTTCACTTTTTACATTTTACTTCCAAGTTTTCAAAGAGTTCTCATTATTTCCTCATGTTACTTTCATCTTACTTTTCTCATTCGTCAAGTTGTGATTTAGGTTTGTTTCTCTTCTTTTTTTTTTTTTATGGAATTATGTTATAATTAATCACTTTATGGAGTTAAGTTTTTAATAAGTTGTCTCCAATTCTTCATTCTTTTGTATGCTTACATTTTATGTGAAGGGAACTTTCAGATAAGCTACTGTGACTAGTGACTTAGAAATTGAACTACTTAGGTATCCATATAATATTACTTTGAGAGATAGTAGTTTAGACGTCTTAGTAATTTGTCAACTTAATTTTTATTAGAACTACTCTATGACCATTTTTTTTTTTATCTTTTCAATGAAAACATTTAATTTTTTTCTTCAATCACATTATAATTGTAAAAAAATCAAGAAAACCGAAAAACCGAAAAAACCCGACTAAAATTAAAATAAAAAAACCGATTGTATATTGGTTTGATTTGGTTTATAGATTTAGAAAACCGACATTATTGGTTTGGTTATATTTTAATAAAAAACCGAACCAACCCGACCTATGTACACCCCTATCTGTAACAGTGAACCTGTGACATGCTCGTATGCACTGTTACAGTGTTACTGTGTTACTGTAACAGTAACCAGTGGCCACTGTCCTTAACTCCTTATTCCTTTGTTCTTAATTTTTATAACTTATCATGTAATTTTTTTTAATAACTTAAGTAGATTGTAGAATTAACATAGTATGATGGTAATATTAATATACTAATTAAATTATTTGATCATTAACAGCTTTCAATTTCAATAGCGTCTCAATCTACTAGTAGCAAACAAAAGGACATAGGATGGAATTATGGTACACAAGGACCGACAAAAGATGCGGTGATTTGTAATTTTTGTCGACGTACCATAAATGACGGCATTACTCGATTCAAATAACACTTGATAGGTGGAAACAAAAATGTGAGGATATGTCAATCTTGTTCGGCAACATTAGGGATGAAGTAAAGGCATTTGTTGATAGCAAAGTCGCAACAAATCCAAAGAATCAACGATATATGCCATCATATAATATCGTTGATGATGATGATGATATGAATGAACTTGAGGAAATGATGCCTCCCTCCAAATATCAAAAAATGTCTTAGAGTGATGGTAGTGTATCATCCTCGGCACATGTGACGAAAGGTCCTATGGATAAGTTTTATCCACAAAAGCCACAACATAACACCGGCTTTGAAAAGGCGGGAGTAGGAGGAGGACGAGGAATTAATGACAAAAAAAAAATCTTAAGGGAGCGGGAGGTAAATGCTTTCGCGGTATGGATGTATGATGCGGGCCTCCCATTTAATTATGATTCATTTACTAACTTCATAGAAGCGGTAGGACAACATGACCCGAGAATGGAGCCACCTACCTATCATGAAGTTAGAGTTTCTCAATTAAAAAAGGAAGTAAAGAAAGTTGATGAACTTGTTGAGAAGCACAAGGTGCAATGGCAAAAGTATGATTGTTGCATCATGATGGATAAATGGACAGCTCATAATGGAAAAATGATCATCAATATTTTGGTCAATTGTCCGATAGGGAGCATCTTTCTTGGTACTGTCGATGCTAGCAATGAGTCCACCACTGGCACTAAGATGTACAGCTTGTTTGAGAAGACAATTGAGGATATTGGGCCGGAAAATGTTGTACAAGTTGTAACGGATAATGCTAGCAAGAATGTAAAAGCGGGGATCTTATGAGGGATGTGTACCCACATATCTATTGGACTCTATGTGCTGCCCATTGCATCAATTTGATATTGCAAGACATATTCAAGATTAATCCATATGCCTCAAGTAATAATCAACACCTCTTTTGTTTACTTATTACTAAAGTCTGAATATTTAATAAGCTAATAGTTGATATAATGTCTTTTACAGTTTTTAAGAAGGCCAAAAAGGTGGTTTCTTACATAAGTCAAAGGTCGTCGTTGTTGAACTTGATGAGAAAATTCACCAATGAGAAAAATTTGGTGAAACCGACCAAGACAAGATTCGCAACGGCCTTTTTGACTTTGGAGGTGATGTACAAACAAAGGAAGAATTTGAGAACCTTGATCATCTCCAATGAATGGAGTACTAGTAAGTTTGCAAAGGAAGTTTTGGGAAAAGAAGTTTCCGCCATTCTTTATTCTGCATACTTTTGGAATGATGTAGTCAAGGCTCTTAAAGTTTGTGGTCCTTTGGTTTCGTTCCTTCGCTTGGTGGATGGGAAAAAAAAAGACCCCAATGGGCTATATGCTTCTTCGCTTGGTGGATGGGGAAAAAAGACCCCCAATGGGCTATATGCTTGAAGCAATGGATCAAGCAAAGGAAACTATTCAACGGGGGTTTGATGGAGTTTCGAGGCATTATGAGAAAGTCCTCGAAATAATTGATTCAAGGTGGATGACCAACTCAAGCGACCGTTGCACTCCGCCGGGTATATTTTGAATCCGGGATTGTACTTTAAATCAACGATGAGTGAGGAGAAAATTGCTAAAGTGTGGGAGAGTTACTACACTTGTGTTGAGACGATGGTCCCCGATCTTTCCACACAAGATTTACTACTTGCTGAGCTTGCTAAGTACAAAAGTGCGGATGGATTGTTTGGTTCTGGTCAAGCTAGAGCCAGAGACACGAGGTCACCGGGTTAGTGAATTGGTTTGGTTATCTTTATTTTAAAGCACCTTAAGTTATTAATTTTTTTATATTTATTAACCTTCAATGTTTGTTTTATAGTTGAGTGGTGGTCCCTATTAGGGAGCGGAACTCCAAATTTGCAAAGATTTGCCATAAGAGTTCTGAGTTTAACTTGTAGTGCATCTGGATGCGAGCGGAACTAGAGTGTCTTTGAACATGTGAGAACGAGTCATTATATTTAACTTTCTATATTAAAGCAATTATTCTTCGAATCTAATTACTAATTAGTAACTACTTTATTATGTACAGATTCATTCCAAAAAGAGAAATAGGCTTGAGTTATCGCGTCTCAATGATCTAGTGTACGTTAAGTACAATAGAACATTGGCACGTCGCTATGATATTCGCGATACCATCGATCCTATATGTTGGAAAATATTGAAGATGTGAATGAATGGTTACTTGTTGGCCCTGAAGATCAAGAAGATGAACTAATGTTTGAGGAAGGTGATCTTAATTGGGGTACTGTTGCTATGGCAGCTGGGGTTGATGATGATATTGTCTATAGTCTTAGAAGAAAGTCAAGGTCAAGGTCACTTGACAAGGGAAAAGCGACAAGTTCAAGTCAGACTCGAGCCCTAGTTGATGAAGAAACCAAAGAGGAAGAAGATGAGGGACAATATAATGAACTGCATGTCGGAATTGAAGATTATGCAAACCTTGAAAAAGAATAGACTTGTTTTATGGATATTGAATTGTTGAATCATTTAAGTTTTAGACTTTTAGTATCTATATAGTATCTACTAAATATTTTTAATTCTTGACTTGAAATATTTCCTAATATATTAGTGTTATTGAAATTTTGATCATTTATATATTATTTTAATTTTTTATATTAATTGTCGTCGTACATTCAAAAGGCGCTCGCCTCGCTGCGTGGCGAGTCGGAGCCTGGTCGCCTTTCGTCGTCCAAAATACTGCTGGGGGATTTCAGTAAAACATGCATTATGTTATCGTCGGCCCATTGAGAAAACTAATCTTATCATCAAAAGGACTCAACACACGTTCAATCCCAATCCTCGTCCTTACTGCGGTTCCTAAGGGCTAAGGACAGCCAAGTGCACTAAGCTCTCGTTTTGCGCAAGGTCCGGAGAAGGATCGGACCACATTCGGTCTATTGAGGTTCCCAGTACATCAAGATCTTTGTGCAAGGCTTAGACGAGTACTCACAAGCTTACATCCTATCTAATCCATATGTCCTACAAAATTATGCTACTAGCCAGAAATATCAGGCATTTATGATGTTATAGCTTAAGATCTCTCGCAAGAAAACATGCAAGATTTTTAAAAATCACCTACAAGATATGGAAATGGAAGTCTTGAAATAATGTTCCTAATATTAACTTGAAGTAAATTTTGAAACCACGAACAAAGAAAAAAAGATGCTACTGTAAACTAGAATCCTCTGGTTGTATGAAAGTCTACCAATATTCAGATATAAGAGGGATCTCATAAGCGGTTGGTGCTGTTTTCACATTTCTTTGAATCCAGTTGATTAAAACAGTAAAAGTCACAACTTGTGGCAAAAACTGAAACCATAAAAAGAAGGGAAAGAAATATGCTATTATAACGAGAACAGTTGTATGAGTGTGCCAATGTTCATAGGTACAAAGTGGATCTACCGAGTGGTTGATGGTCTGTTCACATTCACTTTAACACAGTTAATTAAATATCCGTTTGGTCATGAAAACTAAAATTTTTCGGAGTTGGAGTTGAAATTAGAGTTGGAGTTGTGTTTGGCCATGTCTTTTTTGAAAAAAAAAAAATTGACTTTTGAAAAAACTTTTTTAAATATGATTTTATGCCCTAACTTTTACAAACTATCAAAATCACCCAACTAAAATTTACCTACTAATAAAAAAAGAACACAATTAGCCACTATTATAAAAATAATTACATATACATGGTCATATTTAATGAATTTCAATTATGACATATGTAATATTTACATTAATAGTCATTTTCTCATATTTGAAAATTTTAAATATGGATGTTATATTAACATATCACTGCTTCCTGTTTTTTAGGTAACAAATATTATCTTCCAAACAAATTTATTTTTTTAGGAATTTATTTAATTTATTTCCTTCATTTTCCGTTCCTCAAAAATTGGA
>NC_061116.1:34710620-34742601 GCF_002878395.1 Capsicum annuum
TAGCCACTATTATAAAAATAATTACATATACATGGTCATATTTAATGAATTTCAATTATGACATATGTAATATTTACATTAATAGTCATTTTCTCATATTTGAAAATTTTAAATATGGATGTTATATTAACATATCACTGCTTCCTGTTTTTTAGGTAACAAATATTATCTTCCAAACAAATTTATTTTTTTAGGAATTTATTTAATTTATTTCCTTCATTTTCCGTTCCTAAAAAATAAGAAATGATGAGTTGTTATTAAATTTTAGGGTGCCGCTAATTTATTTCTTTAATTTTCTTATACATGAAAGATTTTACTGTGTGTGAATAAATTATTTCTATGCAAAACATGCTTTGCATATTTATAGTATACTATATCATATACCATAAATATATAAATATGCTTAGTATGTTTCTTTATACTTTTATTTTTATATATGTGTGTATATGGTATATACATGGTATAAACTTCATATATAACATACTTTGTATATTTATATTATAAATATGCTTAGTATGTTTCTTAATACTTTGTATATATATATATGTGTGTGTATAGTATATACATGGTATAAACTTTATATATAACATACTTTGTATATTTCTATTATAAATATAATACTTTATATATTTATGGGTATAAATATAATACTTTATATTTATGGGTATAAATATAAATTAGCAGTAAAATAATGTCTTAAATAAGGGAGAAAAATTAAATAAGGGATAAAAATAATGATGAGAGAGAAAAAGAAACATATATTAATTAAGATAGCATTAAGTTTGAAATTATAATTATCTTATTTTTTAAAACTGTTATATACATAATATTGAAAAGTAATGCTATAAGGAGAGTTTTATATAAAAATTTAAAAGATTGGGGTTATATGTAATAATAATAAAAGTTGAAATTGGAGTTGGAAAATTGTGAAAACAACAAAAACCTGTTTTCCCTTTCCAGAAAAATTTTCCGGAATTATTTTCCGAATTTTCATGGCCAAACACCACAATTTTCAACTCCGGAAAAAATTTTCGGAAAAAAGGAAAAGGTTTCCATGGCCAAACGGACCCTAAAACACATCATGAAAGGTGAACAGGCATAAACTAGGACAGAGGAAGCGTTACTTACCAATCGTGATTCTTCCGCCCATTCCTTCCCATGTTTTAGTCCATCCTCCACACTGGAATCCAAGGTCATCAGCATGTTTTCCTGCTAAAAGAATCCTCTTTGCTTTCCTGTCTAGCGGAAGAAATGGTTTTGTTATATCCTTTCCATTCTTTAGAAGAACCAACGATTTGCGAACTGCTACACGTGCTAATTCACGATGGTGCTGAAACAATTATCAAAACTGTAAATGTTATTATGAAACATCTGCCCAAATACATCCACATAAACTCCATCTCTCTTCCATTTTTTAAGATGTATAAACCGGAAAAATGGAATTAGCAATACATAAATTGTAAAGACAGGTAAAACAGTCTACCAAGTAACATAGTCAATTTCTTTTAACTGCAACGCAAAGTAGATGTTCATTTTGTAGTTGGAGATAAAAGGCAGAATAGTTCAGATTGTAGGTTAAACAAAGGGTTAATAGTATTTTTGGTCCCTTAGTTATTACTAATTTTGATATCAACAACAACAACAAACCCAGTGAATGCCCACCAAGTGGGATCTGGGGAGGATAAAATGTACACAGTCCATACCGCTACTTCCGAAAAAGTAAAGACGTTTCCGATAGACCCTCGGCTCAAGATCAAGAATAGTTAACACGGTCATAGTAATACCTAAAGCAGAATGGATAGCATAACCGTGATACGAAATGAGAAATAATACAAATAGAGCTAAGAGAGCCATGAAAATAAGAGCAATACGAAAGAAAAAAACAGTAAATAAGAAATAATAAAAGGCCACCCCCTCGTAGTAGCATACACTAACGGCTCCTACCAGTGAGCACAGTCGTAAGCTTACTAAGCCGGCTACACCAGAGCTCCCTAACTACTAGCTATAACCCACACACGCATTAACCTTCTACCCTAATCCGGGACCTCCACACCTTCCTATCTAGAGTCATGTCCTCAAAAAGCTGTAACAGCCACATGTCTTGCCTAATCACTTCTCTCCAGTATTTCTTCGACCTACCTCTACTCCTCCTGAAACCACCCAAAGCTAGCCTCTCACACCTACGATCTGGGGCATCCGTGCGCTTCCTCATCACATGCCCAAACCATCTCAGCCTTCCCGCATCTTGTCCTCCACCGAAGCCACTCCCACCTTCTCCCGGATAATCTCATTCCTAACTTTATTTCCTCTAGTAAGTTCACACATCCAACTCAATATTCTCATTTCCGCTACCTTCAATTTTTGGATGTGGGAGTTCTTGACTGGCCAACACTCCGCACCATACAGCATGGCCGGACGAACTGCCACTCTGTAGAACTTGCCTTTTAAGTTTTAAGGGCACCTTCTTATCACACAGCACTCCCGAAGCAAGCCTCCACTTTTGATCATAGACCCAAGATACTTAAAACTATCCCTTTTACAAACATCCTGGGAATCCAACCTCACCACCACTCCGTCCTCCTGCTTCGAGTCACTAAACTTGCATTCCAAATACTCCGTCCTAATTTTGATATCAGTCCTTATGTTATCTATTAAGCATAATAAACCTTCAACAACTTCAAATGTGAACTTTTGATCCCTTTATTAGTGAATAAACATAAATTTCTGAAATATTAGCCATTTCATCATTTAATTATGAATTATCCATGTATCATGTCAAACTGTTATTGTTACTCTATTTTGAGGGTAATATACTTCTAGAAATATCTACATGTAGCATATTTCTTAGATCAAGAGAAGTGCATCAAGGACAAGAATGGAGAAATACTGGTGGAAGAGGCATACATTAGACAAAAATTGCAGACGTATTTCTATAAGCTCTTGAATGAAGAGGGAGGCAGGGATATTGTTTTGGTGGGTTAGAGCACTCCGAAAGTCGTAGGGCCTTTTGGTATTGTAGCTACAAGAAAGTATGCAGAGGTTAAGGGTACAATTGGTAGGATGAGGAGGAGAAGAGAGACTGTGCCAAACAAGATCGCGGTGGAATTTTGGAAGAATGCAGGCAAAGTAGGAATGGGGTGACTAATTGTTTAGTCATTTTTAAGACAGCCGGAATGCCAGAGGAATGGAGATGAAGTACAAAGATTCTATTATATAAGAATAAAGGTGATGTTCAGAACTGCAATAACTATAAGGAAATCAAGCTACTAAGGCACCCTATGAGAGTTTGGAAGAGAGTGGTCTACATGAAGATGAGGAGGGGTGTGTCTAATCTTTGAGAGCCAATTCAGATTCACGTTGGAGTGATCAACTACAGAAGTCATCCATCTTGTAAGGAGATTCTTGGAGCTGTACAAGGATATGAAAAGAGACTTGCACATAGTGTTCATTAACCTACAGAAGGAATACGATAAAGTCCCAACGGAGATTCTATAGAGGTGTTTGGAGTCTTGAGGTGTCCTCATGGCTTACGGTAAAGCAATTAAGGACATGCACGATGGCGCCAAGACCCGAATATGAATAGGGGAAGGTGACTCAAAAAACTTTCCGGCCATGATAGAGTGGCACCAAGGATCCCCTTAGCTCTTTTCTATTTTCCTCAGAGATGGATGAATTGATGTGGCATATTAAAGGAGAGGGGTCGTGGTGTATGCTATTCATGGATAACATATATTGATCAACGAAACACACAGTGGAGTCAACGATTAGCTGGAAGTTTAGAGAGAGACTTTAGAATCTAAAGGTTTCAGGTTAAGCAGCCCTAAAACAGAGTACCTAGAGTGTAAATTCAGTAATGTGATGCACGAAGCAGAGGTGGAAGTGAAGATCGACACACGAGTCATACCCAAGAGAGGAAGTTTCAAATATTTTGAACCCACAATCCAAGGAAATAAGGAGATCAACGATGATGTCGCACATTGTATTGGAGCGAGATGGGTGAAATGGAGGCTCGCGTCTGGGGTACTGTGGTGATAAGAATGTGTATCCAAAGATTAAAGGCATGTTCTACAGGGTGTTGGCCAGTCAAGAACGCACACATTCACGAGATGAGGATGCTCAAATGGATGTGTGGACATACTAGAAGAGATAGAATTAGGAATCAAGTTATATAGGACAAGGTGGGAGTGGCCTCCATGGCGAACAAGTTGGGAAATGAGATTAAGATGGTTCGGACGTGTGAAGAGGTATGCGTATGCATCAGTAAAGTGGTGTGAGAGATAGGTTATAGCAGATTTTAGGAGGTAGAGGTAAACCAAAGAAGAACTGGGACAGGTGATTCAGGGAACATTTCGAACTTAGTGAGAACATGACCTTGGATAGGAAGGTATAGAGGTCGAGGATTAAGGTAGAAGAGTAGTATCTAGCCTAGTGTTGTAGCACTTTATGTGGGAGAGGCAAGATATAGTCTCCTTTTCCATCTCCTTAGTATTAGTTAGTATTCGTCCAGTATCTTATTCTTCAATTTTGTATTACATGTTGATTCATTTGCTTTGTGCATCTTGCAATTTTGTTTGTCGTCATTTTTTTTTCAATTCTGCTTCACTTACACTTCCTTTGAGCAGAGGGTTTACTGAAACAATCAATCTACTGCACAAACGTAGGGTTAAAGTCTGCAAACATCCTACACCCCTCAGACCCCACTAGTGGGATTACACGGGTTTGTTGTTGTTATAACATATTTCCTACATAAAGGGACCAAAAGCAGATTTTATACAAATGAAGGTTAAATGTGCTGCATTATATATCACAAGGACCAAAATCATAATTTATCCATAACCGAGGGATGAAAATTGCTATTGTCCCTAAAAGTTATGAAGGGCTTATTTGATGTCAAAATCCAAGACAAATAACTTGATAAAATCTGTCAAGAATGAAGGACAAGTTGGACTTACATTACAACCGACAGTATCCAACAATGACCTATCACTCAGAGGGTTCTCAAAAGCTCCAGAAACAAACTTAACTCTCAGGATCCTTTCAACAGCATCATCAATTCTGGTCATTGGAATCTTCCCAGATTCCACAAGACATCTCAAATGATCAAGAAATAATTGATACCGGAAGGGAACCATCACCTGCAAAAATTTTAACAGGCAGTAACAACAGAAATAACTCATGCAAAGACATAATAACTCTCAATATCATATTTTATTTACCATGTCAATCCCTGCATTGATTGCTGTCAAAATACTCTGGTCATAGTTAGATCCATGAGGATGGTACAATCGGTCAAGTGCTTCGGAATCAGTAATAACAAAGCCCTACAAGAGTTAGCATTCAGATACTTGCACTGTATGTTATCTTTAAGGCAATCATAATCTAAGAAACCAACTGGACAAACAAATAGAACATTAGTGCATAGCATTTCATTCAAAATCGAGGAAAAATATAAACAACCATAACCAAATTCCATGCAACCAGATTCACATTAAAGCGAGACTTTGTTTCTTTCACTCCCTTACCTACTCCTTTGTAAGTTGAAGCAAAAACATCGAAACAAGTGTTTGCACTTTCGGCTTGGTGAAGTTTTAACTAAGTAGAACCACCTCCAAGCCACATGAACATTTCTAGCACTTGGATAAGAGAATCTTTTTTGGAAACAGCCTCTCTAACTTCATCTGAGGTAGTGGTATGAACAGCGTACACTTTACCCTCCCCAAACCCCACTTTGTGGGAATACACTGGGTATGTTGTTGTTGTTGTTGTTGTTGGATAAGAGAATCTTTTGGTGTATTTTTCATGCTGGAATTGAATTTGGTTTTATATTTTAGAAAATTGTCGGCAGTTTTCGGATTTGAATTTGAGATAACTGGTTTTGAGACAGCTTTGCGTTTGTCTTCTCAAAAAACTACATGATTAGAGCCCTGCAGCAGTTTTTGAGGCTTTCATTTATGCAAAATTTATGGACTAAAACTGAAAAAGTACTTTCATTCATTATTTAAAAAAAAAAAAAAAGAGGCAAAGAAAATGGGGACAATATGAAATGCTGAGACAATTGTTTGCTGAATACAAAGTCCAAAACATATTTGGACTTCAACCAATTTGGTTAGTTTTATATATTGTTTTTAAAGAATGACACTGAGTACAAAACATCATGCTTAATTTGGTTTGAAATTCAAATGGGTCCTGAAACTCAGCTTTTTGGAACCACAATATGTCCAATCACTTACCCGACTAAGCATGGTAGAAAACGAGAAAACCATCTTGAGACCTATATGAGTTTTATGTTGAACTCATGGCCCGAATGATCCATAGAACATTAAGAGAACAGGCAATCCTTACCTTAAATCCAAGCTTCTCTTTCAAAACTTCAGTCAGAAGAAAGTGGCTAGCATGTAGGTGGCATCCATTCCATTTAGAGTAGGATGCCATCACTGTGCAAACTCCCTGAGAAATACAGTCAATATAAGGGGCAATATGTATTCTCTCTAGATCATCATATGATGATATGGTATTTCCCTCATTTATACCTCGTTCAGTACCCCCATCTCCAACAAAGTGCTTTGCACATGCAACAACCTTGTCGCTGGAATACAATGCATCAATCAGTCCAAAGATACCCTTGCAATTATGAAGACAAATAATATAAAAGCAGAGATCTGTAGAAACATCTGACAAATGTTCAATGAAAAGGTAGTAGTAATAGCTAAGTGACACCTTTCAACTCTGAATTTTTCTTTTAACTCTACGTATATTTCTTTCTCTTTTCTTCTGAAAATTGCAATATGTAGAATAGCATTTGAATGCACATAAGACTTTTAAGAGTATAGGTTGTAAGACACAAGAGGGATACATTTTCTTATATTCAGAAAAGCGCACTAAATTTGGAATTTGTACATCAACTTTTATCACCTTCCAGATAAGAAAGGATAGTTTTTGGGGTATCCAGGGGGTGGTTGCCCTTGCAAGCCTGTGACAATTGAGGTCATCTTCCTAATAAGTTCAGTTTCTTCACCATAACTCTCGTAGCATCTTCCCCACCTGGGGTCTTTACATACCTGTTAGACATTATTTAAATGGAGAAATTAGAATGTTTCAAGATAATATAGTTACAAATTAGAGATAACAACTATAGAGATATTGCCTTAGCATCAGCTTGGTACTGTGTAGTTTCTCTTTATCAATATACAAGCCACTTACTTTCTCAAAAAAAAAAAAAAACTACTACAACTAGAGTAGAGAGATAGAAATCACGAGGGAATGAGAATATGACAACCTTCAACAAGAATTCCCACAAAGAAAAATGACAAATCATCTTTTCTTTTCCTCGTCAATAAAATACAAATTATGAAGTCAAATTCATTAAATAATTCATATTTTAAACTTTGATGTGATACACAGAAGTATCCTTTTCTGTTTTGCTTTAAGGGTATAAATTGTCCAGTGTAATTTCACTTTTCCTTGGCTTCATTGATCCATGAATCAACACAAAACAAAGACAATAATGGGACAAGTAACACGTTCAACTTACAGCAACACAGGGAGCAAAATTGTAGTTAATGCCACAGGCCCTGACTTCAAGAGCAGTCACCATCCCAATCTTTTGAGCCAAATCTGCATCTCTGCTCCACATTTATCTAATTTAGGTCTTGGTCTTAAATGATAGTTATCAATAAGAAGTTAGGTAACAAAGATAAAAGCTTGACATAAATTCAACCTGGTCGCTCCGAGGCCCACATTCTGTGGGAAAATGGTGGCACCATAGACATTGTTATTGCCATGAATAGCATCTACTCCATAAAGAAGCGGAATCCCAAGCCGTGATCCCAGCGCGGCCTTTTGGAATCCATCAACCATATCTGCCCAAGCTTCTGATGGGGCATCCTCATATGGTGCACTGCCTCCAACACTGAGAATACTCCCTGAATCACGAAAAAAGGTGCAAGTAAATTTCAGTCAATTAATAGGTCTCAATCCCAGAACATCTTAGGGTCAGGGAGAGAATCCTCTGTAACCGTTCCACTCCATTTAGGTCCATTTCATCCTATATGTGTTCTCTAAAATAGATAACCAGTTTAATATCAACCAGTTAGTATCACCTAATAGAGTCATCTATATGTATTTCTCTATATGCAGTTTCATTTCATTGCAATACAAAATAAAGGATTCTCTGAATCTCACACCTGTCCCTCTACATGGTCAACTAGCTTAACTCAACTACTTAGTAACACCAAATGAATCCTTCATATCCTCTTTTTTTTTCTCCTTTTTTGATGATGAAAAAATGATTCATCTATACTCTTTCCACTCTATTCAAGTCCATTTAACTCTATTGCTAAATAAGGTGTTAGCTAAATCTCACACTTATTCAACTAATTAGTAACTTAGTTACCACCTTTTTAAATAAGGCAGTTAGAACCATTTAAATGAATTAATTTATGAGTTTACATTCTATACACTGCAACAACATACCCAATAAAGTCTAAAGTCCCACAAGGTGAGGTCTGGGGAAGTAGATTGCACACAAACCTTAATCCTACCTCAAAGGTAGAGAGGCTATTTCCGATAAACCATTGTCTCAAGGAAAACATTTCAAAGCAGTCCAGAAAAAGAATTAGCTTAAGTACAAGAAACAGCAAATAACCCATTTTGACAGGTTAATTTACATTGATTGTGTAAAAAATCCTTATAACATTTAGTGAATATAACGTAAATCCATTATTTATATAATTTTTCTCTATTCAGGTTGATTTCATTCCAATACTAGATAAATGACTCTAAATCTCACACTTATATCTACACAACAACTAATTCAATATATCATCTACGAGGATGGAGCTAGCACTTTAGTTATGGATTCGACTAAACTCAGTAGCTTGTATCTAAATTCTATTTGTACTTCCTCTGTCTCAATTTAAGAACAAATGACGTCTTTCCATGTTTAGTAACAATTTACCTTTGAAATTCAACATCTTACACTTAATGAAATAATTTATAGCCACAAAAAATTCTCTGACTTATTCTTTGTCAAAAAAATTTTATGACTTATTTAGACTACAAATTTCAAAAGTCTTACTTCATATCTTAAATTATATGCCTAGGTGTCTAGCCAAACACTTGTAAAGATATGAAAGTTGAGCTTAACTCAAACCTATAAAGATATGGCACCTGGGTTTAACTCAAACCTATAAAGATATGGCGCCTGGGCTTAACTCAAACCTGTATAGATATCGCCCCTGTAACTTAACCCCAAAAGTTAGCTCATGAGTGGAGGATTTCCCAATTCCATATACGTACACCACCAGCCCATTCCCAAACTAATGTGGGACGCTAACCCACTTTAAAAAGCCTTTCATGCCCAAATCGAATTGGAGCATGGATTGGGGACCAAATAATAATGAACTTGGCCACAAAATCATATAAAGATATGGCATCTAGACCTAACTCAACCCCAAAAGTTGGCTCATGAACAGAGGATCCTGCAAGTTCGTATATATAGAAACTTTAAGCCACTCTAACATCCCTTTCATGTCCAAGCCAAACTAAAGCGTGCATCAGGAGCCTAAACAGGATTGGAACTGGCTCTAATACTATGTAAAGATATAGGACCTATGCCTAACTCAACCTTAAAAATGCATGAGGATAGGAATTTTTAAGTCCATATAAACAAATCATCAGTCCATTTTACAACCAATGTGGGGGACTCTAACTCACTCTTAACATTTCACGTGAACTGAAACAGAAGGAGTATAAATAATCAATTTAGTACTCAATAATTTGAAAAGACTAAAATCCTAAACTCATACATTTCAAATCTTAAATCCACCTTTGAATTCACCAATACGAATCATATACTTTTAGGGCATATAGACATGGGAAGAATGATATATTTTCATATTTAATAACAATATAACTTCAAAATTCACATTTTATACTTAATGAAATAATCTATGGCCAAAGAAATTTCTATGACTTTTCAAGCCTATTCCCTTATCTCTTAAACTGTAGTTCCAATCTAACACCCTTCACATAAATTGAAATGAAATAAAGTATAAATTATGAACTTAGAACTCAATAACTTAAAAAGGACTAAAATCCAAACTCATAAGCTCAAATCCTTACACTGACTCCGAATTCATCTATATGAATCATATGCCTTTAGACCAAAAATGAAAACCGTAAAATAAATGGACAGACCTATACAAAGGTTAGTAATGAGAAACTACAAATTTCTCAGACTTATTTTAGACAAGTCTTAGCTTATCTCTTAAACTGTATATTCAGTCAAACCCCTTCACATAAATTAAAACAAAAGGAATATAAATTATTAACTCAGAATCCAATATTAGGACTAAAAACCCAAACCCATAGCTTCAAATCCTGAAGTCGACTCTAAATTCACCTATATGAATTTAGGACAAAAGAAGAAAACAATAAAAATAAAAGGGGGATATATACCTATAGAAAGTTCAGTGATGACTGAGAGTGTAGCGACACCGCGTTCGATCTGAGTCATTTGACCAATCTTTTCATCAAGTGTCATACGAGACAACAAGTCTTTCACTCTTTCCTCAATTGGAGCTGATGGGTTCTTGTATACGCAATCCATAATATAGATTGCTTATTACTCTTTCTTTTGCTCCTCAAAAAACAAAAAAAGGATAGTAATTAATTATAGTTTAGATTTTTGTTGAATGTTTAGTGGTAATTGTGATTGGAAAAGAATTGAAAAATGGGATTATTATTTGATAAAAGTAGAAAACTGCTAGTGCAATACAGGAATAGGCATTAAGCCAGGAAGAAGAAAGAAAGGCGAGTGCTTCAACTGAAGTGAAAACTGCATAGAAATAGTCTTTAAGCCTAGATGGCCGAGCCAGAATTTTAACTGAGTATTCAGAAATAAATATACGAATTCAAGGGATTTAACCTCTACTATATATAAATAAATTATATATATAATCATGTAAAAATAGTGTAATTTTCCATCGAAAGGGTTCGAATGAACCCTCGGAAACACACGTAGCTCCCCCTGTTAAGCCTCATTTGTCTGCACTTAATGAAGGTCTAAATTTAAATGGTTCAGACTTCAGATCGTTAAGTGTATTTATTTTTATTAAGGTTTTAACTCTAAATAGGTTTTAATCATTTAGATTTAGAACTAAATCTTAATAGGTCTAAACGGATATTCTGGTATTGGATAATATTCACCACTATATTCATTATCAACAGTCACCACCACTAACCACCTCTGCCACCATCACCATTGTCAATCACCACCCACCATCATCAACCACCTCCACCATCACAACCACCTCCACCATCGACAAAAAATACCATTATCAACCACAATTGTCAATCGTTACCACACTTATTACCTTTTTTATTTTAATTATATTCACCGCCACCACTATCGTCAACAGCACCACAATCAGCAACCATTATCGGTCAATCTATACTACCAACCAACTCATCTATCACAACTAACACTACCACTAACTATCACTAATACAAACAACCTCTACACATTCTTTGGCCGCCACCTCTAACACCACTTCAACCAGTATCATCGCTACAATTTATCTCTACTAACAACCATCTCCACCATCATAACAATAACATCTCCAACTAGCATCAACGCATCATCAATCATCATGCATTTATGTTTCAGCCAACACAATCAACACCTTAAACTACTAACATCAAGCAACGTCACATCACAACAACAACCACCGCTATCAATCGTCACCATCATAACAGTCACAACAATACCAACCATCACAATTATCACCATCAATACATTATTAATCACTAACATCAATAATTGTCACTGCAACCACCATTATAAGTCATCTCCGCGATCACTAACAAATATTAATGTTTTTTCTCAATCAAATAGTAATAATTTTGTTGTATTAAATTACATACTTTTTTAATATATAATTAATTTTTATTTGAATTATAATTTTTTATTTTATTATGTATACAAATAAAATTTTTTACACATTCAGATATTAAAAAATAAATAGTCTTAATTATTCAGTTTTCAGATCTAGAGACAACATCTTAATCATTCAGATGTGCATTCAGATTCAGACGTCTGAATCTTAAAAAAAAAAACAAATTAAGCCTAATATAGATAGACCTTTGTAACTTCACTCATCTTCAAAAATGATAAATAATAAAAATAATTATATTATATTTTTTAATATCATAATTTAATATTTTTAAAAAATACTTTAAATCTGAAATAATATTTAACAGTAAAAATAAAATAAATAAAAAATAAATTATTTATTAATTTTTTAAATTAAATGATTATTATTTGATATTATTTAATATAATGGACAAGTATCATTTTGAAGAAATAAGATTAAAGGTAAATTAAAAATATATGAAATTACATATTAAAATTAGTTAGCTATTATACTAAAGAGTTCTAATTGGATTCCTACACTCTGTTTGGATGGTGGTTTCTCATGGTATAGTATGGTATGGTATGCTTAGTAATAGTACCATGTTTATTTTGATTGTTTGTCAAAATATATGGCATGGTATGGTTTAATTCCATGGTTAGGATAGCATGAAAATCCTCACTTTTTTTAACCATCAATTTGGCGGTATCCCATGATTTAATTATTTTTTTTAGTTATACCCTTATATAATATTATCTAATCCTATTTTACCCTTTTAATAATGTCATCTTAGACTTGGTATAGTAACAGTCACGTTTGCATTAATGCCACTGAGTGGTGGTTTTTTATCTCAATATTTCATTCCCCCGTCATAGAATTTTAAGTGTGAATGGGTAGAAGGAGAATCATGATAACGGGAAGCTTTGAAAAAGAAAAGAACTACGAAAACAATTATGCAATACAAATAAGTTCAGAAAAGGAACACATCAATATCCTAAATCTTTAGTAAAATAAACTAAAGCAGTACATGGAAAAGTAGTACACAATATGCGACTATATTTTTTTGCTTGAAACTCACCATAAGTTTTTTACTGGAAGACAGTGATGGATGTATTGCCACGCTTTTTTTAAAATGCAGTTCAGTAATAATTAATATCCATTGCCAAGTCGATTCCTTGCTACTTTGTATCACTGTTATGGATAACTGAGATTGATCTTGTCTCAATGAATGACTTTGCTGGCTAAGACGATTTGTTAACAATCTTCTAATTGGCTTAGTGAATTCACTTTATCCATTTGGATCTCTATGAACTTTTGTTTGCCGCGAACATTTTCATCTCAAATGATGTTGTGGATGATGACTTCTTTGCCAGAGATGATTCTTCATTGTATTTCTATTCATTATTGTTGCGGACTTGTCAAAAAGTCATTCATATTGCTGGTGTACTGGTGTTTCGCTTTTTTTATATTTTTAAGATAGAAATGCCCCCCATCAATGTTGAATTATTGTAAAGCTTTTCGATTATACGGTCCAATTATGTTTTTCATATCACAAGGTTAAGTACTGTTTGAGCATACTAGATACTTATTTGTGGGGGTTTGGGCTTGTAGGTGACAAAAGAGTTTTAAAATGAGGTGTAGATGACACAAGTCTTAATAATTGAGAGGAGGTGACAGTTACTTTATTATGGATTAAGAAAGTTTGGTAAGTTTAAGAATAGCCCCCAAGTTTTTAAATTTATACTTTGATCCAAATATTTACCTAATAAAATGGGAAACAGAGGGGGGGAATGCCTTTCTCTCTCTTCTCATCCATTGTTGTTTTCACTCTTTTAACAATTTTTGTTATTCATTGTTGTTGCTGTTTTATTCATCATCTTCTGCTTCATTACATCATCTTCTACTTATTATCATCTCCATCTTCTTCTTGTTGACCATTGTCGTTGTTGTTGTTTTTGTTGTTGTTACCGCTACTGTTGCTACTTGACCAATTTATTAGATCAAATCTTATTTCGTACATCACTTTCCACTTTGACATTACTTCATAGGAGACTTTGGTAAGTCAAATTATGATTTTTAGTTGAATCTTTCATCTGGGTAACATCTATTATGTTATTTTTCCAACAATGGATAGAACCCGATCATGAATCCAACATAAAAGTCATCTATTTAAACAGATAAATCATCTATTGCGACAGATGAGACATCTGTTTCAACGAAAGACTGATATGTTGAATTCATGTTTATGGTTCTATATGTCGTAACATGAATCAAATAGATGGGTCATTTGTTGCAACAGATGATTTATCTGTTTAAACAGATTAGTTATCTAGTGCAACGTGGTAAATATCTGTTGTAACATATTATAAACATGTTGCAACAGAACCTGAACTCAATTCCAACAGACGTGTTGTCTATTGCAACAGGGTAAGTATTTGTTTCAATAGATTATCAACTTGTTGCAACAGAACCCGAACTCGATTCCAACAGACGATAAATATCATTTCAACATATTAGTAAACTGTTGCGATAGAACCTGACCTCGATTGCAACAGATCGTCGCCTATTGCAACAGGTAAATCATCTGTCACAACAGGTTAATTATCTATTATAACATGTTACTCATCTATCGGAATTAGCTTCAAAGGTGCCTCAGTACTGTAACATCAATCCCAATAGATATATAGTTTGTTGCAATATATGATTCACATGTTATAATAAATGACTCGTCCATTGAAAGCAGCTTCAGGAGCATAACATGAATCCCAACAGGTAAGTAATCTGTTGTGATTGATTACACATCTGTTGGGATTCATTTACGGAACTATGAAATCACTATTAACTTTTTTCAACAAATGACTTTATTTAGGTACTACTAATGGAGGGATTAATAACAATAGGGGTGGATTGTCATGGTCAATGGATCGAGAAGAGCAATCGATATGTATGGCATTGGAACGAGGGTAAAATGCTAGAGACGATAGCTATGACAATCCAAAGTGATGTTTTATATGATGATTTTATGAACTTAATCATCAGTTATTATGGACTGAATTGTCAATCGGAAGAACTCGTCATTATCTACATGCATAGCTCCTTTGAAAATCAAAAAGTACTACCTTTCAAGATAACCGATCAGGTTTGGTTGCATACTTATCTTAGTGATTCATCTAGGTCGGTGTTAAGGGTGTACGTGGTTGAACATACCAGAAAGAATGAGAACTAGAACGTAGAAGAAGAACAACAATAAGACATCTTTGATAATAGGTTGGATGATCTAGACATGAATATTCCAGATGATGATCAAACACCTGCGCCCGTTGATGCGACCAATATGATGTGCATTTCTTCTCAATCGACACAGTCTGAAAATCTTCAAGCTGATGGGTCCGACTTTTTTATTGGAATGTCATTCAAGGACAAGAATGAACTATCTACCACTTTGTTTATTTATTGCTTGAAAAAAGATTTCAGAATAAAGAAGGTGATTAATTCGAGTAGTGTCTTTTTCTTCAAATGTGCTAATTCAAACTGTAAGTGGTGGTTGAGAGCAGTGAAGTATGCAAGTTCTTACAGATTCATCATTCATAAACATGAAAAGCATCATACATGTGGTTCGGAGCATATCTCGAGCTAAAATTCTCACGCCACGGCAAAGGTCCTCGGTGAATATTTCAGGAGTAGTTTCCCCAATGGTAAAGGCCCTACAACAAGGGTTATGGCCAATTAACTCCTTACAAAATTAGGTATCCTGGTCAGTTATTGGAAGATATATACGGTCATAGAGATTGACAAGGACTTGGTTAGGGGGACACTCAAGCATGGGTATGCAGTCCTGGATATCTACCGTTACATGATTGAGTCTACAAATCTCGAAAGTAAGACGACATTGCATCTTGATGAAAACAGAAGGTACTTTTTTGTATCCTATGGTTCTTGGATTCAAGGTTTTCGACATTTGAGAAAAGGCATAGCCTTCGATGATACCTTCTTGATGAGCAGGTATAATAGAGTTCTGCTAGCGGCGGTGGCACAGGATGTGGAGAATCACATCTTTCCTGTTGCTTTTTGCGTAGCGGACAAGGAATATGATGTCTCTTACCGATTTTTTTGAACAACTGTGAAGTTGCGTCGAAGATACCAAAGAGTTGTGTTTTGTATTGGATAGGAATTCAAGTATTCAAAAGATGGGTTCATGTTTCTTCACTTCAGCTTACTTTGATTGTTGCATCAGGCATCTTGGAGAGAATATTCGGACCAACTATCACAACGAAAGGGTAGTGACCCTTTTTTATAGAACAACTAAAACATATAGTAGAGAGGAGTTTTTAGACCATTTCAATCAAATAATGGATGTGAATTCCAAGGTAGCAGAATTTCTTGTACGTGTTGGTTTCGAGAGATTGACCAGGGCATTATTTCCGGCAGATAGGTACATTCTTATCGATTTAATGTCTTGTTTGAGTTACAAGTTTAGTATGATGTCATACTAAGTGATTATTTTGTATAGGAACAATATCATGACATCAAATATAGCTAAATCGGTGAATTCATTGTTTAGTGATGAAAGAGAATTTTCCATCAAGGCTATGTTTGAAAAAATAAGAAAGAAGTATGGCGAATGTTTTAATGAAAGGCGTGTGCAGTTCAAGTGCCCAAAAAAAATCACGATTTGTTGTCGAAATTGAAAAAATAATATCAACGAACGTCAGTTTGGGGAATAGGTTATTATCTCATAAAATAGCAAATTACAAATTCAGTATCACCGGTCATGGTGATGTTGCCACGGTCGATCTTCAAATAAAATCTTGTACGTGCAGAGTTTTTGACTTGGACAAAATACCTTGTCCACATGCTATGGCATTGCTTCGAGCTCAATACGGTCATAAATATGGAGTTGAAGTTTATGAGCACTCTTCTCAATATTATTCAGTGACAAAAATATAAAATGGCATATAGTGGGCATATTACTTCGGTGCCTCCCGAAGAATCTTTGTTCCTGCAGAGCTTATAAGGAGATTAATACCT
Organism: Capsicum annuum; assembly: GCF_002878395.1. Taxonomy (NCBI): domain Eukaryota; kingdom Viridiplantae; phylum Streptophyta; class Magnoliopsida; order Solanales; family Solanaceae; genus Capsicum; species Capsicum annuum. The sequence continues at coordinate 34,727,561 of NC_061116.1, forward strand.
CCTCCATTTATTGACCCAAGCACTATCAAACCACGAAGAAATCCATATAAGAGGAGGCATGGAGTCGGTGAATCATTTTCATCAAGAAGAAACAAGTGCTCCGTATGTAAGTGCACTGGCCACAAAAGAACTACATGCCCGGATTGTAATTCACCATGATCATTGTAATTGTAGAAACTTGTATAGTTGTTTGTTGTGGAATTTTATATATTTAAATCATTGTTGTGAACGTAATGTTATCATTTATTATATATAAAATATCTTTTTAATAACTTATGCATCAATAAAAAGAGGCAAAACATGAACTAAACAATATAGCAGACCATAAGTATTTTCAACAGATTATCCATTTGTGGCAACAGATGGACATTAGCTGGAAGAACACAACAGTTCCATAAAACTGGAATATTTTCCTCCAACAAATGATAAATCTGTCACAAGAGATGGATAATCTGTTGACAGAAACCCAACCGATGACTAATCTGTTCCAATACATGGTCCATCTGTTGAAAGAACTTAAAAGCCAAAATTGCTATTGCTACTGGATTCAAAATTGATCCTTACCTTCAACCGTTGACATATTAACATGTAAAATATTTAGAAGAAGAAATAGATAGAATAAAAATTGAATAAGAATTAAAAAGCCAAAATTGACTAAAAATAAATTTTTTATTAAACGAAAAATAAAATAAATTAGGTATAGATCTGATATAGAAAAATTAAAATACATATGCTAAAAGAAAAAAACACATTCTAATTATTATTATTATTATCATCATCATCATCATCATTAATGACAGCAGACCAATCAACTCGTAGCAGCAGGGCCCTCATCAGCCTCTACATCTCTTTGAATATCATCGCTCTCACGGTGACCAACTCCTTCTGCAGGTCATTAACCTGCCTCTGAAGTTCCCGCTCTGTGTCGCGCAGAATAGCAATGTCCCAAACAGGATCAGCCATATATAAAACACGAATGAATTGACAAATATAAAGAAAAGAGTCCAATTGTAATACAACGTATACTACAAACTAGTAGATTTACATCGAAAAAAACTTACCTCAACGATAAAAGAATATGCTCTTTGAAGAGAAGTTGTTGAAGATGTCATATGAAAAGAAAAAATGCAAGAAATAAATAAAGTTTAGCAGAATGAAGATTAAGGAGGGACCTATTTATAGAGGATTGAATCTGTATGTGTAAGGACAAAAGGCACATCTATTAAGCTCCATTGTATTAATTACATTCAAACTGGTGACATTTTGTTTTCTGTGAAAAGTCGCAACTTTTTCATTTACATTAATACTTCTTACCTTTTCAAAATGGTTTTGAGAAGACTTGATAACAACCGTTATTATTGAGCTATTGCAACAGATCGTCTATCTGCCACAATAGATTTACCATATTTTACAACATATAGATTATATATTGCGACAGATGGACCATATGTTGGGGATATTTTGATTTCTTCTAACAGCTGATTCATCAGTTGCAACAGATGGAGAATTTGATTCATCAACTATTTTAATGTGTTAGATAAAAAATCACAACTCTTTATTTCTTTTTTAATAGTCATCACATGCGTGTAGATGAATAAATAATGTTTGGTCTATCACAACAGATTTATAATCTGTTGCAACACATGGATTATTTATTGCGACAGATGGACCATATGTTGAAGAAAATATTTTAATTTCTTCCAACAGTTGATTCATCAATTGCAACAGATGGAGATTTTGATTCATCAATTGTTTTGAATGTGTTAAGATAAAAAGATCATGTCTCTTCATACCTCTTTTTTAATAGTCATCACATGCGTGCAGATGAATAAATAACACTGTAGTGTCTTTGATGGGGTAGGAAGAATAAGGTGCGTGCAATGGATCCACTTTCATGCATGGGAATTATGTATTATTAATCAGTCTACCGCGACATACACACATAAAGTGCAATGATTTTGTGAATGTAGTTTTTTACCGATTAGACACTGATCCTTCAAACAAGATCTTATATTGTACAGTTTAGTTTGATAGGTGCGAATTGATAAAGCGGAAGGGTTCCAAGATGGTGGTGTCGATACCTTGTTATAATTTAATGATGATCTATGCTCATGTTTTTGTGTCAAGATTGGGGAAGGGTTCAAGTTTTTGGTGGCAGTGTAAATATCCAATACTGATTGGACTAATTTTAATGGCATAATGGACTTCTTGAAAGGCCTCTGAAGCCTCGCACTGCAGCAAACAATGATGGAACCAATAGAAATTCTCCTATTCTAAATTTATATGGATGGCTTGTTAGAGGAGACTTTTATATAGTAGAAGGTGCTTGGGAGAATACCTGTGCGGGAACGGGGAGGTAGAGAAAGTCATATCTCATCTCAAACCTTGTTTAAAAGGAAACATAGTAGAGCAAGCAAGGAAATTCTAGTGAATCTGGCCAATGAAATAGACATGAGAAATGGAAAAACTAAATGAGCTTCAAATGTGGAAGTGTATCCAAATATAAAAATTCGGCAGTCATTGAAAAAAAAGAATGGTCAACAGGATTGGAGTTGGACACTTTGCTAGAGAATGCAACTAGCGAGCGTGGCCTCAATGAAGACTCTCACAAAGTGCAGGACTAAAACTCTAAGAAAGAAGTTTTGCAAGCACAGGAAATTGATATGATTGTTGGTCAGAATTGAAACTTGAACCAACTACTCTTAAATTAAAAATACGGGATCAAGCCAAGGTGGCAATTTGTCAATTTAAACTTGCATGCCATGCCTTCTATTTGTGGCTATGATCAGGTCGATGGAAATAGAAACAAAAAGGTCTAAAGTTGGGCAGAAATCCCATGCCTTATTGTTTCCACTGCCTTTGACCTGAACAGATCCATAAACAAGAGGCATGTGATGCAAGTTTAACTTAAGAAATTGCACCTTGGCTTGATCCCATATTTTTAATTCAGGAGTAGTTGGTTTAGGTTTTAATTCTAACCGACAATCATACCTCCTTCCGTGCTCGCGAAACTGCTTCCTTAGAGTTCTGATCCTGTATTTTGTGGGTCTTTATTGAGGCCACGCTCGCTAGTTATAGTCTCTAGCAAAGTGACTAGCTACAATCCTCTTGACCATTCTTCTTTTACTTCAACGACTGATGGATTTTCATTTTTGGATATATTTTCACATTCTCAGCTCATCCAGTTTTTTCATCTTTCATGTCAATTTCATCAGCCAATTTTTCTACACTTTTCTTCCTACCATGTGTTTCCTCTTAAATAAGGTCTGAGATGGTATATGGCCTTCTCAACCTCCCCCTTCCCGCACAGGTATTCTCCCAAGCACCTAGTGTTGTATAATAGTCTCCTCCAGTAATCCATCCATATAAATTTGGACCAGGGGAATTGCTATTGGTTCCATTGGTGTTTGCTGTAATGCGAGGCTTCAGAGGCCTTTCAAGAAGTCCATTGAGCCATTAAAATCAGTCCAATCACCATTGGATATTTACACTGCCACCAAAACTTGAACCCTTCCCCAAACTTGACACAAAAATATGAGCATCAACGATCATTAAATTATAACAGGGTATCGATACTACCTACTTGGTCCCTCAGCCTTACCAGTTCGAACCTAACAATATTAACTGTAAAATGTCATATCTTGTTTGAAGAATTAACGCCTAATAGGTATAGAACAAACATTCATAAAATTATTGTACTGGATGTGTGTTTTCATGATAGGTTGATCAATAATACATACCTCCCACATATGAAGTAGTTCCATCTGTAAGCAGCTTATTCCTCTGAACCCATCTTTATTCTAGCCTTTAATGCTTGTCGGGCAAAAATGGATCCAATTTCACTTTCTTTTATCTACAAACAAGAGAAATACATTTGACGTTAAACAAGATAAGAAGAAAAATAACATTACAAAAAGGTAACACAAATTTGAGAAAATCAACAGATGATCAATTTGATGCAACAGATTGCCCATCTGCTCAACCGATGAGGCATCTATTGCAACAGATGGATGACATGTTGCAACAGACGAGTCATCTATTGGAATAAATCAAACTAGTCTTGCTACTGGTTTGATTTCTTCAAATAGTTGCTCTATCAGTACAAAAGGGTAACACAAAATTGAGTAAATCAACATATGACCAATCTGATGCAACAGATTACCCATTGTTCAATCGATGAGGCATTTTGCAACAAATATAAAAACAACAGTTCGTTCATTTAAGACTTAAAAGTCATTTTTCCTTCAATTTTCTCAATAAATAGGAAACTGGTAAAGGGTAAATCATCAATAGCAACAGATGTAAATATCTAATTTAAATGACATACAAAAAAGAAGATGAAATGGAAAGAGCAATAGTGAACATACCTGCAATATGAAAAAGGCAAAGGGATCAGAACATCCAGTTTAGTCGAGAAAAGATATTGATCGGTTGAGATCCGAAAGGATCCTCATCTGAAAGAAGAGAGAAAAAAGAGGCAAAAAGGAAAGAAAGAGAATTAAGAATAAAGAAGAAAGAGTGATAGATGAGTTAAGTTGAGTCTTGAGTCTTACTTATGTTATGGCTGAACGAGAGAGTATTCTTCTAGATATGGGTTTTAAATATTCATTAATAACTTTTGACTTTTGAGGGGCACGAGGAGATGGTGACATTGAAAAGACCAGATAAGACTACTTACTTAGGAGATTTTTTAGTTATCAAGTAATATTTTTTATTGTCTTAGTATTTTAACTTTTTTTATATCGGACAGGAAATACCTAAATTCCTTTTTAAAAAGGGTCTTAAAACATCTAAGAGCAACAGATAACAATTTTTGTTTGAAAATTTCCAAAGCTCGGTCATCCATCACAACAGATGCGTAATATGTTGCAACAGATGACTTAGTCTGTTTGACTAAATCCAACAGAAAAGACATATGTTGCAACAGGTTGAACATTTACTTTTATACAATTTTAATTGATTTCATATGTTAGACTAATACCTTAAGGGGTCGTTTGGTAGAGTGTATTGTAAAATATAATGCATTCATTAGTTAATGTTTATTGCTAGTACCTTGTTTGGTACGCCTTTTTGCCTATGTATAACTAATGCAAGCATTAGTTATACACTTTATTGTGTATTGAAGTGTGTATTAGTAATACACTCTATTTCCTATGTATTAGTAATACAAAGACTTTAAGCATATGCATTAACTTATTAAATGACCTTAATAACGCTCAACTTCCCTCTCAAAATATTTCACCATTCCTTTTTCCACCATTTTAATTTGCACTAGTGAATCTTTTCAAAACATTTCACAATTTCTTTTCCCACTATTTGAATTTACAACAATGAATGGTTGATTTAAATAACTATAACATATTTTTTCTTTTCTTTGAGAGTCTTTAAAAAGATTTTAAAAAAAATCGAGACTATTTCTTAATTTTACGTCTTGTATTTTATTTTTGTTTCGACTATGTTAATCCATCGGCATAATATTTTTGTACAAAGACGAAGGTCTTGCAATTAATCCTAAACCTCTATATAATAGTTCAACAATATTAATTATGTTTGAAATAATAAAAGAACTTTGTTGCAAAAAAGTGTACAAAATCAAAAAAAGGTATTTTTGTAAAAAAAAATTATTTTATAGAAATTATGTAAGATGTATTATTTCTTGTACATCAAACCAAATAATGTATAAAAAATAATACATGCATAACTAATACAAGCATAAATAATACAAGTGTTACAAATGCAAGCATTACTAATACACTATATTTTGCATTGTTCTTATACACTCTACCAAATGATCCCTAATTGATTAATCTAGGACCAGGGGTGAGTTCTCATAAGGTCAACTACAACTTCAATTTAGTCTTTTGGTAATTGAATGATGAGACGATATTACGTTCTTCCCGACCAGAGTCGTCGATCGATCACTCTAAGCTAAACCGATTCTTACTACCTCATATATTAGACCAATACCTTAATTAATTAATCTAGGACCAGGGGTGGGTTCTCATAGGGTCAACTACAACTTCAATTGAGTTTTTTGGCAATTAAATGATGAGATAGTATTGCGTTTCTCCTGGCCAGAGTCGTTGATCGATCACTCTGAGCTGAACCGATTCTTACTATCTCATATATTAGACCAATACCTTAATTGATTAATCTAGGACTAGGGGTGAGTTCTCATAGGGTCAACTACAACTTTAATTGAGTCTTTTGGCAATTAAATGATGAGACGGTATTGCGTTCCTCCCGACTAGAGTCGTCGATCGATTACTGTGAGATGAATCGATACTTACTACCTCATATGTTAGACCAATACCTTAATTGATTAATCTAGGACCATGGGTGAGTTCTCATAGGGTCAACTACAACAGATGGCAACCCCTATTTGATAATTTATAACAAATGGGTAATCTATTGCGACATGTGGCAATCCATTTGATAATTTACAATAGATGGGTAATCTATCACAACAGATTGCTTAATTTGTTTGATAATTTACAACAGATGAGTATCTGGTCCAACAGGTTGAACATTTATATTTATACAATTTCAATTGAGTTCATATACCTAAATTGATTAATCTAGGACGAGGAGTGAGTGAGTTCATAGGTTCAACTACAACTTCAATTGAGTCTTTTGGCAATTGCATGATAAGAGGGTTAAAAATTACGCATATCTTTTATAATTTAAAAAAATAATTAAGATCAATTCAGACCAAATTAACATTTTCAAAACGTGTCATTCTTTTCCAAAATACAAATCAACACGTACAAATCATCCATTTGTAAGAAAAGCATTTCATCATTTCAAATCTCAAGTTCTCACTCTTTTCTCTTTCTCATTCAATTATACAGTACAGACAACAACTACAACTACTCAACAAATTGCTCTACCCTTTACAATAGATCGATTTTCTTCTCATTTCTGACCACATAGGTGTTATTTTTGACTTCATTCTTGCTTGTATCAGTCATTTTCTCTGTCTTTGTAGGTAATAGAGTTCGAGAAGAGTTCTATATTTGTTATTTTTTTCTAAAAAATAAGGGTTTTTAAGTTAATGATGAAAAAGAAAACTTTTAGTTGTATTATCTTAGAGAATGGGTTTACAATTTTGAGTTTTGGTAGTAAAATCGTAGGAAGAACTTGAGAAAACCCTAGTTTTTGTCATAGTGTTTTGTTGACTGTCGTGGTATTGTTGGATGGTGTTTGTGGTATTTGTTGTAGTAGTCGTCGTCGTCGTCATCGTCGTAGTGTCACTAGTGGTGGCTGTTTGTGGCATTGGTTGGTGGTTTTATGGTGTCATTGGTTGGTAATATTTGTGGTAACTGTCAGTGGTGTCAGTATTCATGGTGTTTGTGGTATTGGTTGGTGGTGTTTGTGGTTGTGATGGCTGTTAGTGTGTCGTTATTGGTGGTGTTTGTAATGTATTTTTTAAAATTTATGCATACATCAATTGTAATATAAATTTTGTTTTTTTGTTGTTTGTAGGTAAAACATGTCTCCCAAAAGATAAGAAAGTGAAAGTGGATCAACGTCTGACCACCCTAAAAAAAGTCTACAGTACAGAGAGATTCGGAGGAGCTTCCTAAACAATCTCAGTAAGGGAAACAAAGTGAAGTTGAGGAGAGATATGAAAACAATGTTCAGAGAGCTAGACTAGGGTTTATAGATGGTGATGAAGAAAATGAGAGTGAGAAAAAGGAGGAATTAGAGAGTGAGAAAGAGAAAGAGGATGATCATCAACATAATGATAATAGATCACCAATGGGGCGTGAATTAATATCGACATCCCAGCACGATCCTATCAAAATTTTTAGTATTGACAAGTTTCAAGTTGCGATGCTGATAAATGACAAACAAATAAAAGAAGAACTAACTGGTGAAATTGTACTTAAATGTCAGTTGGGGAGTAAATTTATTTATTTTAGGAAAACTATGAAGGACGAAAATATAGACGGACTTTTTAAGAAGAGCTGCTTTGGACGCTTTCTTGAGCTGGCTGAGGATGCCCCTGCCCATTTCCCAATGAGGATGGTATATGGTCTTATCAAGCGCAGGATCAAGTACCTGAGGGATGATAAAAATTTGAAGGAGGGAGGCAAAAATATGGATGTAATCTAGATCAACTACTGTGGCATGGCAGTTTGTTTTGGCTTCCAAGAGTTTGCCATAGTGACAGGTTTGAGATGCCATCATCTAGAAGAACCACCTATCGCCAAGGAAACACCCTGTAAAAGATCCAAGGTAAGAAAACGCAAGAAAAAAATAGATGGTTTATTTGACATTGCTCAACGTGGATACAAATCATTGGATTTATTGACAGATCTCATGGATTAAACCATACCAAAGCAGTACAAGGAGCAATTGTGCTTAGTTCTATTTGCCCATTCGATTATATTAGCAAGAGACGTCAACAAGGTCATAAAAGATGATTTGTTGGCGCGTGCTAAGAATTTTGATAAATTCAATAATTATCCCTGGGGATATGACAACTTCTACTTGACTGTCCAATATTTACTAACAAAGCTATCCTCAAGGACGACCACATTATACGGCTTTCCTTGGGCTATCATGGTAAAATTAATCACTATTTTAACTCCTCCATTAAGTTATATTGAATATAATCTTTTCAAAACATTTCACAATTTCTTTTCCCACTATTTGAATTTACAACAATGAATGGTTGATTTAAATAACTATAACATATTTTTGCTTTGCTTCGAGAGTCTTTAAAAAGATTTTTAAAAAAATCGAGACTATTTCTTAATTTTACGTCTTGTATTTTATTTTTGTTTTGACTATGTTAATCCATCGGCGTAATATTTTTGCGCAAAGATGAAGGTCTGGCAATTAATCCTAAACCTCTATGTAATAGTTCAACAATATTAATTATGTTTGAAATAACAAAAGAACTTTGTTGCAAAAAAGTGTACAAAATTAAAGAAGGGTATTTTTGTAAACAAAAATTTATTTTATAGAAATTATGTAAGATGTATTATTTCTTATACATCAAACCAAATAATGTATAAAAAATAATACATGCATAACTAATACAAGTATTACTAATGCAAACATTACTAATACACTATATTTTGCATTGTTCTTATACACTCTACCAAACGATCCCTAATTGATTAATCTACGACCAGGGGTTAGTTCTCATAGGGTCAACTATAACTTCAATTGAGTCTTTTGACAATTGAATGATGAGATGGTATTGCGTTTTTCCAGACCAGAATCGTCGATCGATCACTCTGAGCTGAACCAATTCTTACTACCTCATATGTTAAACCAATACCTTCATTGATTAATTTAGGACCATGGGCGAGTTCTCATAGGGTCAACTACAAAGATGGCAACCCCTATTTGATAATTTACAATGAATGGGTAATCTGTTGCGACATGTGACAATCCATTTGACAATTTATAATAGATAGGTAATCTGTCGCAACAGATTACTTAATCTGTTTGATAATTTGCAATAGATGAGTATCTTGTGCAACAGGTTGAACATTTATTTTTATACAATTTCAATTGAGTTCATATACCTAAATTGATTAATCTAGGACCAGGGATGGGTGAGTTCATAGGGTCAACTACAACTTCAATTGAGTCTTTTAGCAATTGCATGATGAGAGGGTTAAAAATTACGCATATCTTTTATCATTTTAAAAAATAATTAAGATCAATTTAGACCAAATTAACATTTTCAAAACTTGTCATTCTTTTCCAAAATATAAATCAACACATACAAATCATCCATTTGCGAGAAAAATGTTTCAACATTTTAAATTTTGAGTTCTCACTCTTTTTTTTTCTCACTCAATTATACAGTACAGACAACAACTACAACTACTCAACAAATTGCTCTACCCTTCACAACAGATCAATTTTCTTCTGATTTCTGACCACATAGGTGTTATTTTCGACTTTATTCTTGCTTGTATCGGTCATTTTCTATCTTTGTAGGTAACAGTGTTTGAGAAAAGTTCTATATTTGTTATTTTTTCTAAAAAATAAAGGCTTTTAAGTTAATGATGAAAAAGAAAACTTTTAGTTGTATTATTTTTGAGAATGGGTTTACAATTTTGAGTTTGACGGTAAAATCATAGGAAGAACTCAAGAAAACCCTAGTATCTATTGCAATGTTTCGTTGACTGTGTGGTATTATTAGATGGTGTTTGTGGTGTTTTTTATAGTGGTCGTCATGGTCATCGTCGTCGTCGTGGCACTTGTGGTGGCTGTTGGTGGCATGGGGTGGTGGTGTTTTTGGTGGCATTGGTTGGTGGTATTTGTGGTGGCTATCGGTGGTGGCGGTATTTGTGGTGTTTGTGGCATTGGTTGGTGGTGTTTGTAGTGGTAGTGGTTGTTGGTGTGTCGTTATTGGTGGTGTTTGTAATGTATTTTTTAAAATTTATGCATACATCAATTCTAATGTAATTTTTGTTTTTCTGCTGTTTATAGGTAAAACATGTCTCCCAAAAGAAAAAAAATGAAAGTGGATCAACATCTGACCAACCCAAAAAAGGCTACAATACAGAGGGATTCGGAGGAGCTTCCTGAACAATCTCAGTAAGAAAAACAAAGTGAAGTTGAGAAGAGATATGAAAACAATGTTAAGGGTGGTAGACTAGGGTTTTGTAGATGGTGATGAAGAAAATGAGAGTGAGAAAGAGGAGGAATTAGAGAGTAAGAAAGAGAAAGAGGATGATCATCAACATGATAATAATGGATCACCAATGGGGCGTAATTAATATCAACATCCCAGCACGATCCTATCAAAACTTTAGGTATTGACAAGTTTTAAGTTACGATGCCGATAAATGACAAAAAAAAAAAACTAACTGGTGATATTGTACCTAAATGTCAGATGGGGAGTAAATTTATTTATTTTAGAAAACCTATGAAGGACGAAAACATAGACGGACTTTTTAAGAAAAACTGCTTTGGACGCTTTCTTGAGCTAGCTGAGGATGCCCCTGTCCGTTTTCCAATAAGGATGGTATATGGTCTTCTCAAGTGCAGGATCAAGTACGTGGGGGTGATAAGGATTTAGAGGAGGGGGGCAAAAAGATGGATTAAATCTAGATCAACTACTGTGGCTTGCCAATTTGTTTTGACTTCCAAGAGTTTGCCATAGTGACGGGCTTAAGATTCCATTATCTAGAAAAACCAACTATTGCCAAGGGACCACCCCGTAAAAGATCCAAGGTAAGAAAATGCAAGAAAAAAATAGATGGGTTATTGATATTGCTTGACATGGCTACAAATCATCGGATTTGTTGACAGATCTCATGGATAAAACCATACCAAAGCAGTACAGGGAGCAATTATGCTTAGTTTGGTTTGCCTATTCGGTTATATTAGCAAGAGACGTCAATAAGTTCATAGAAGATGATTTGTTGGCGCGTGCTGAGGATTTTGATAAATTCAATAATTATCCCTGGGGATATGATAACTTCTACTGACTGTCCAATATTTACTGACAAAGCAATCCTCAAGGACAACCACACTTACGACTTTCCTTGGGCTTTCATGGTAAAATTAATCACTATTTTAACTCATCCATTAAGTTATATTGAATATAGTTATTATGACTTTTTTTGCTTGCTTCCTGTTTATATTTTTTAGGCTTGGGCATTTGAAGTCAATTCTTCCCTCTGAAAGCAGGTAATGGATTACTCGAATGAGGTCCATGGATGTTTAGGTGGTTGGCTGCAAAGAGCAACACCAAAATTAGGGAGGCTGATCTCTTTAACCCTTCGGTTGATTCAGTACACCTTCTTCAAGTAAAATAATTTTACTCAATGAAAGATATTAAACAGATGTTATATATGGTGAAACAAATGTTATATCTGGTGCACCAAATTGAATATCTATTATGACAAATTACCCGTCCTGTGCCAACCAGTGCTGTTGCGACAGACGAGTGATATCTTGCTTCAAATTACCTATCTGTTGCTTTGGTTCTCTGAACCCGACTCCTAATACATTAACCATCTACTGCAAATTATGCACCAGATATGTAATATGATGTAACATATTGTTAAAACACATACAAATTATCTATTGCATAATATGTAACCCAACAGATTTCCCATCTTGTATAACTGGTGCAACAAATTGGTAGTCTGTTATGATAGATGATTGATATTTTGCATCAGATTATCCATGTGTTACTCTGGTTCTCTGAACCCGACTAAAACAAATTTTAACCATATAAATGCAAACTATGCAACAAATGGGTAATATGATGCAACATATTATTAATTTGTTGTAGAAGTTGACTGTTAAAATATTAACCCAACTGTGAAAATTATTATATTATATGATTTAAATGTATCTATCTTTTTTTCTAGGTTGTGCATCCATGGATCGTGCCTACTGAGGAGGAGTCGTTGATGACTTCTTATATTACTCTAGGTCATGTTGATACTATAGCAGACCCAACGGTAGAGTTAATAAGAAAGGAATTGGCTGGAGCAACAGCCATAAGAAGAGTAGTTAGGCAAGGTCGGCCTAATGTTGAGGCTCTTCATGACTAACCTACTAAGGCAGATCTGGGTTCTTCTTCTGTGGAGTTGTTGGTGTTGGTGGCAGGCAGGTTGATGCTGCTGCCACACGTGATGATGAGTATGTTGGTGCTCAAGAAAAATTAAATTTGTTTTAAAATACCCTTTTTCACCCTTACACAAATCCCTCTCACCCCTCTTCACCCTCGTGTTCTCATTGTGAATGCGAAGAGTGCAAGGACATCCAGGATAAACTCTTTGAAAATATAGAGGCTATCTCTAAAGCTGTCAAGGAATTCAAATCTAAGAGGGGTGTCATACCATCCAAGAAGGCGAGGGATCGATACACTTCTACAGTGTTAGTTAGGAGAAAGAAAAAAGCAATAACCGACATACTCTCCTATCGGAAATAAAAAATAATTGCAACTCCCCCCCTCACAAATCTTTTGAAGTTCAGGGGCCATTCAAGAAGGTGGACATATACGCGGAACTTGGCGCCAAAGAGAAGAGAGATCTGCGACAGGCCATGAATACCAAGGCAGACGCACAAGATTACCCTAAGCCTCCCTTTCCCCCCAAGACTTCCAGACTATGACAGATATGCGTATGTGGTACGAGGACAAGTAAAGTTTACTTTTCCTAACCTAGCCTTCTAATCTAATCTACCCCATAAAGAAGAAGCTACGCAACAGATGTGAAATCTGTTGCAACAACTAGGTATTCTAGTGCAACTGGTAGTGATTCTGTTACAACTTACTATCCATCTATTGCATAAGTTGAGTTTAATTAGTGATTCATAGAACCCTATGCAACAGATGGACCATCTTTACAATTACTAACCTATTTAAAAATTGTCTTCTTATATCACAGCATGTTGACAAAATTCTCTACCTCATCAGGAAAAGACAATTAACGTACCCGAAAGCTTGTGATGCTGCTGATAGGATAATAGACCTCGACTTCTGCAAGAAGCTCAAGGATAAGTACAATCAACTTAATTCTGAAGTGTGTGGCAAGGGACTTGATTTCTTAGTTTCTACGTTGGACTTGGAGGAAGAAGAAATGATAAAATATGTTAAAGAGGAGAGGCCAAATCCACACAGCAAGAGCTAAACTGAGGCAAAGCGGATTCATTTAGTCATTAGCGTGAACGGCATATATTATTGGTTGTCGAGATACTACTCGAAGAGGAAAAGAACTAAATTTATGACTGCAACGAACCTGCCATCGACGATGTCGATCTTTTTCTCCTCGTATAGCCACTGATGGAGCTGTTGCCCATCTTATTGAGGGAGAGTAAACTGATGGATCATTTGTCAAAGGAAGTGTTGATGAATAAATCTTGGGATTTTGAAGGTCCAAACAAAGGTATGACCCTTCTAAAAAATGATACCGATTATGCGAGCGGTTCGCATGCCCTTGCACACATCGAATATTTGTCGATGGCATAGAAATGGCTGAGCCAATGACCTTTCTGTGCGACAACGTTATGGCAAACCTGCAAGAGGTCTGGGATTATGGTGTACTAACTGGACACTTGGAGCCTGTGTATATAGAAGAGCCTGTGAAATAATAATTTTTTATTTCAAGTCACACTTCACTTTACTTTAAATTACATGTACATTTAGTGGTAATAATTTTTTTCTGATGAATGAAAGTTGAGTTTTTTATAATGCAATAAATTGTCAATTTGTTGTAAAATATATTCTATCTGTTCTGGCAGATAGTTTATCTATTGCAATATGTTGTTCATCTGTTGCATTATGTCAACGTTATTTTTATCTAATCTAAGTCTAATCTATTGTAACAACGGAAAGACCTGTTTGATAATTTCCAACAAATGACCTAAATTTTACAACATATGCCTAAATCTATTTGAAATTTTGCAACAATTACACTTGAATATTCATGTGCTCGATAACACCAAACCAATAGCAAATACACCACCATGAAAATTTCAGCAATTTGGCTTGAAAATCCATGTGCCCAACACCACCAAACTAATAGCAATAACGGTAACAATGTAGTATTTTCTTGCTCGATTTTGTTTCTCTTCAGAAGCCTTGACTTTCTTCAACAAACCCCAGATTACATGATTTTCTTGTGAAAGGTGTCGTTCTTCATACCAATTAAAGTAATCGTATCCACCCAATTTCTATAAAAATAAGAACACAATTACCAAATAATTACAAGTCAATAATTAATCAATTAATTAAATAAAAAAAATATTACTTTTAAAATCTTACAAGTAAAAAACTTACGACCTGGATTTTGTTGAGTGCAAGAAGTCTTCAATAGAGCTTCATGACCGCACTTACAATATTAAAAATTTTTATCATAAAAAACAGTGAAAGATGCGCTCGACATTGTCAAGCTCAGTTGGAAAAAATGAAAAAAAGATGAAGAAAAGAAAGATCAAATGTAAATAATTTAAAGAATTTAGATAGATAAAAAGAGATGACAACGAAGAATAAGATTTGGGAATTTAGGGTTAAATTTTAGGAAGAAGACGAATATATAAGACATTGGGGG
>NC_061116.1:34742701-34748881 GCF_002878395.1 Capsicum annuum
GGGGGGGGGGGGGGAATAACCGTTGGGGGCAAAATCAGACGCCAATTCAGCAAAAAGTGCAAACCTGACACATTTGTGTCTATTTTATTTTACGTGTTTAAAATGAGCACTGTCTACTTGATGCCTATTTTATTTTAGGTGTTTGAACTGAACACTGTCGATGGGTTCCACCTTTTTTATTTCAATTCACTTTTACTTTTTAACATGTGGTGGCAATTTTTTTATGTCCAATAAAATTTGAATTTTAAAATGCAATAAATTCTCCATCCGTTGTAACAGATATTCTACCTGTTCTGACATATAGTTTATCTGTTGCAATAGATTGGTCACCTGTTGCATTATGTCGGTGTTTCTATCTAAGTCTATCTGTTGCATCAATAGAAAGACCTGTTTGATAAATTTCAATAGATTACCTACCTGTTGAACCATATGTCAAATTTGTTTGATATTTTACAACAGATGTGCCGTTTGTTGCAACAGATACATTATCAGTTGCAACATTTGAATCTAGTATTCCATTTTAATTAATAAGTTCAAATCTAAGGAAAAAATAAAATTCATAGATAAAATAAAATAAATCGAAGCCTTAAGAAATTAGCTAAAATAAAATCAACGAATAAATGAAATATAAAAAAATTTCTATAGGTACAGATCTCAACAAATACATCAACAATTTAAGTATTGATGCCAAGGATTCCTAAGGAGGGGTGAGGTTATTACTTTGACAGACTCAAGCTATAAAGATCTACTCAATATGGACAAGTTGTTCTTCGTTCGGTGTTATGAAATTCGACTTTGCTCGTCGTAAATCTTTATTGTCTCTTACATACCCTTTCTGTGCTTTTTATTCTCCATATTTCCATAAAAAGAGTAGAGTAGCATATTGTCAATGTTGTTCAGCAGTAGCTTCTACATCCACCCGGAAAGCCAAAATTGGTCAATGCTAATCACAGAGATACAACAAAACGGAAAAGGATAACCCATCTGTTCTAGCAAATCAAATAGGTCTTCCTCTTATTTTAAATTATCCCAAATAGATTATATTTCTGTTGCAACAATGAATCAACTGTTGGGTCAAATTTCTACATGAGAAAGACCTGTATGATAATTTTCAATGGATGAACCATCTGTTGCAATATATGACTCATCTATTGCAGCAGACAGGTCATCTGTTGGTACTAATAAAAGTGGTACAAAGAGCTGTTTGATTTGATAAAACATACGAAACATATGTCGCAACAGGTACTTTATCTGGTGCAACAAGTTAGTCAACTGTTGCAACAGATGTATATATCTATTTGATAATTTTCAGCAGATGTATCATCTGTTGAAATAGAAATGTGTTTGTTTGTTAGTTGGAAGACATATATATTCACCTTGTTCAGCTCGTGCTGCTCTTCTTTGGACATTGTACATTGCTCTGTGCAACATACGGACAGAGAAGTTACAATTTCATTTTTTTCGATGCTTGATAATGCCTTGGCAATCACTCTCCTTCTCCTCTTAGCCTTAATCTCTAATAGAGTTGATGGAAATAAAATTCTCTTTGATGGAATGACACGCCTCTTAGATGTCAATTCCTTTACAAAAGTAGTTAATGTATTAATAACATTAATCACTACATCATGTTTTGCCCTGCAGTCATGACATTTGCATGTAGAACATTCGTTGGGAGAGACAAAATCTGTATAACCAATATGATCATACTCATAATGGTTTGTTTTAAATACTGTAAGAGGAGCATCATTAGCACCAACAGCAGCACCACTACCACCACCAACATCTCCATCACCACTAAGACCATCAACAACAACAAGTCCACCCTCTAAAACTGTTTTTCTTGTAATGCCTGTTGCTTCAAATAATTTTATTTTTATTCTGTCGATGACCTTAGAGTCTGATAAAGTTTGCACAGATCGTAAAGTAAGAAAAAATGGCATTTTCAACTCTCGATTGGTCGGAACTAGCGACGGATGTACAATCTAACATAAATCATTACATATATTAGAATGATAATTAGATCATTCAAAAAAATCATTAATTAAAATAAAGACTTAATTATAATTATACTTACTGCATCCTTTGGAGGGTTGAAGAGATCAAGAAATTTTATGTTTTTATCAGTTTTGGCCGACAACCATCTCAAGATTCTTGGACAGGAAACTTCTTCCTAGTAGTTCACTTGTTGTCTCAAATAAGGAATGGCTTCAAACGTCCAAGCCGATAAAATAATGCCAATAAATCAAAATCATTATTGAGTAAAAAAAATAAATGATATCATAATAAAAGAAACAAAACATTTACCATGAAAACCCATGAAAAGTCATATAAGTTAACTGTCTTTGGCACTAATGGAGTCAACAAATATTGGACAGTTATTTTGAAGCTTTCATAACCCCAAGGATAGCTGTTAAATGCCTCAAGATCCTCGAAGAGCTTTGTTAAACCAACGCTTATGTTATTGTTAACGTCTCTCGCCCAAAGAATATTATGTACAAACCAAACCAAGCACAATGACTACTTATGCTTATTTGAAAGTTCTTTACTTTTTAACGCTTCTATCAAATTTTTATTTTTGAAGATTGGACCAACAATGGACACCAGGTCATCACAGTCAAATGACTTGTCTTTGCCTTTTTTAAATGTGCGGGGTGATTTTTTTGGGTTAGAATAGGTATAACTTAAGAAGGAGGATAACATTTTAGTCCAGTAACTATGGCAAACTCCTTCCAACCAAAATACACAGGCATGCCACAGTAATTTATCCACACCTCATCCATCTTATCTTTGTTTTCATACATAAACCTATGCTTGAGAAGTTCATATACCATTTTCATTTGGAAACGAGCATTGTTGTCCTCCGGTAAATTAAGATATTTTCCAAAGCAGCTGTCCCTAAAATAAGCATCCAATTTTTTTTCTCAAAGTATTTTTCTGAAGGCATCAAAAGATTTTCCCATGACTGACTTAACCATGAAATCACCCGTTAAATCTGTGGCACCATCGCGCTACATTCTCATAGGATAACTATCAATACTGAAGGTTTTGACCAACTCTTTGGCGAAAGGTCTATTAGCATTTGGATCATCTCTTTTGAAATATTTCTCCTTCTCGTGTTCATCATATTCTGATCCTGATTGAGACAACGCTTGTAAAGCAAGCTCATAAAGTGGTGGATGTAGCCTAGCTGCTTCACTTGTTCCTTTACTTGGACTTGATTCAGTTTTTGTTCTTTTGGGAGCTATACTATCTATAATTAACAGAAACAAAAAAAATATTATAGTTGATTAATGCATCATTAAAAAAGGATAACAGTAAATCTAATAAGCAAAACAGTAAAATAACAGTTTCAACAGATCACTTATCTGTTGCACCAGATAGTATATCTGTTGCAGTATGTAATAAATCTATTGCAGCATATGAGCAATCTATTGCAACAATACAAAATGTATCACTCGTCTTTTAAGACATATGAATGGTATGTGCAACAGATCACATATTGTTACAACATGAGTGATCTGTTGGAATAGTTAAATAACCTGTTGGAATAGATGAGGTATTTGTTGCAACAATATAAAATATATCACTTATCTGTTGAGAAAAATGAATGGTCTGTGCAGTAGATCACACATCTATTGCAATATCATCTATTGTAATATATGAGTGATCTGTTGGAATAGTTAAATAACCTATAGCAACGGCTGAGTAATATGTTGGGATAATACAAAATATATTACTCATCTATTGAGAAAGATGAATGGTCTGTGCAACAGATCACATATCTGTTGCAATATATGAGTGATCTGTTAGAACAGTTAACTAACCTATAGTAATGGCTGAGTAATTTGTTGCGACAATATAAAATATATCACCTATCCATTGAGAAAGATGAATGGTCTGTGCAACAGGTCACACATCTATTGTAACACATGAATGACCTATTGGAACAATTATCAACGATCAATATTATTTAGATTTCTTCTAATATTGGGTAATCTATCACGGCAAATGAATGATCAGTTGGAAAAATCATATCTTAGATATGTCCTGTTGGAAGAGTTGATAGGATTTTATCCAACGGGAGGTTCATCTGTTGCATTAGATTATTAATCCGATGGTTCTTCCATTGCATCAGATGGTTAATCAGTTGCATCAGATTTTTTATCTGATACTTAATTTGTTGCAACATATGGTTAATATGTTGCATCAGATAGTTAAACCGTTGCATCATGTGCTAAATCTGTTGCACTAGATGATTAATTTATTACATCATAATTATAATCTGATGGTTCCTCTGGTGCATAAGATGGTTGATCTATTACATCATCTGACAAATCTGTTGCATCAGATGGTTAATATGTTCCACCAGATGGATAATTTATTGGATAAAATAAAAAACAGTAGCACGATTTTGTTCAACAGAAAAATAGCAATATCACTATTTTTACCAAGAACAAAAATTAAACAAATCAACTCAAATCATTATTTTGTTTTTATAAACACAAACAAGAAAAATCAAACTTCAAAAAAATAGAAGAAACAACAAAAAATCATAATTCACTTCGAAAAGAGAAGAGAAGAAATACCAGAAATTAGGGTTTTATTGAGACGGCATTTCAAATTAAAGCAACAAATATTGAAATTATTAACCAATACTATAAGAGAAGTTGGCTCAAGTTTCTCGTTTTCTTCAAAACTAAAAAGGTCATAAATTTTTACCTGTGAAAAAAAAAAGGAACGATGATGAATTCGAAGCTGTTGTGGCCAGAGAGCAAGGCTGTCACGTAGATTGAAGGTTGAAGAATTTGAAGATGTTATTGTCGGAGAGAAAGGCTGTCACGTCAATTGAAGGTTGAAATTGAAAAGGAACTTGAAGCACAACTATTTATCATCGGATGTTGAAGTCGCCGAGGATTGAAAGGGGAAATTTGCAGAACTGTTGGTTGAGAGAGAGTTGAGAGAAGCTGTCAAGAGAGAGAGAGGAGAGAGACTGGTTGATTTGGATTAAAGAGGGGTGTAGGTTGGGTTGATTTGTATTTTTGAAAATATTAATCAAGTCCACAATTAACTTAATCAATTTTCTAATGATGTTTGACCCTCTAAGTTAGTCAATGTCACCAATCCTTCATTCAAGACTTAAAAGACACCTTTTCTTCAATTTTGTTGAAGTTATGTACTGTTTGTGGTATTTCAAATAATTGTCGAATAATAACTTGTCTAGTGGGAACTTTGTCCTTGTGACTAGCAAGTCCAAGAAATAGTTAAATGACTTGGATTTGATGCATAGTTTTCTCCCAGTCAAGTGTAGAAATGCCCTGAAAATTTACAATTTCTTTGTTTGGAAATAGTTACTTCTCGTACTGATTTTCCATGTACTGCTTTAGTTCCAAATTTGATGCATAATTGTACTTATTATGAAGCATAGTTAATTCAAACATCAATATCCAAAATCCTGCTCATAGTTAATAAGAAAATACCCCTAATTATTCTAAATTTAAAATTTATAATAACTAGGGATATTTTAGTAAACTTATCCGTTACGATACAGTACTATACCATCAAACCAAACAAAAAAAACTGTTATTAAACAGCAGTGAACGATACAATCTATCCAAATATTGTATTGTACTATACTATACAGTACCATATCATATCATACTGTACTGTACATTATGAAACCATGACAAACCACCATCCAAACATAGTGTTAATGTTATCTATTCCTTTTTTAAATTTGAATTGGAGATACAATATCTTCTCAAAGATAAATTTATAATTTTTTACAAAAATTATAGATACATTTAATTATTAGTTGTATTAAAAAATATATCTAAATGTAATTTATTAACATATTAAATGAAATATAAGAACATAATACTACTAATAATAATCATAAATAGTGGCAGTAATTGTAGTACATAGTATATATGTATATTAGAAGTAGTACTTAGTATGTGTAGTAGTAGTATAATACAATTAATATGTTAAATGAGAAAGTATTTTTTAACCCATAACAAGTAAAATTTTAAATTTTGTATGTCATGTAAAGCATTAATAAACAACGAATTAAATGAACATTCGAATATAAGAACTTAAGTGACCTAGATTTAAATTCAATATCTTATATTTGGAAATATATATATATATATATATATATATATATATATATATATATATATA